>NW_006441953.1:3109805-3110229 GCF_000325575.1 Pteropus alecto | reverse complement strand
GGAAGGAGAAACGATAACCACTGATTTGCTCCAAATGTCCACATATCATTCCCACTCTTAGACCTGGACATAGTTTTTATAGCCTTGAAAAAATGTCAGAAACATCTTCTGTTAGATATCAAGGCAGTAAGTCTTCATGGTCACGTGAAAGATTAGGAGAGCTGTGGGAAAAAGCAGGGCTGGAATGTGCTTTGAAACTGCAACTGTTCAGGGTGAATGGTGGCATGGGGTTGCTCAGCTTCCTGCAGACACACCACAGTCTTAAAGCGTTTACAAAATAAAATTTTTTTAAAAAGTAAATAAATTTGTTGCCGTAGAATAGACTCTATTTCAGGTTTAAAGAAAGAAATAAAATGTTTTCATGTCTTTGTGTCAGGTTTGTTGAGAAAAAGGTAGAAAAATGTATACTCTTAAGATTATGAGT
>NW_006441953.1:3087202-3109786 GCF_000325575.1 Pteropus alecto | reverse complement strand
AAAAAATGTAATATTATCTTAATGACAAATACATTCTTTGAGCTTTCTCTAAACAGCAAAACCTCAATTATCAGGTGCGGCAAATGAAACAGCAGACACCCCCTGATGAAAGTCAGGGTGGAACTTCCTTTATCTATTTTTGATTCAGACTAAATGGGACAGTGAATGTGGCTTGAGTGGAATCTCTGTAGTAAATTGGTCGCTTGATTTTCCCCCCAACACATTCCAGGATTCCTTCCAGAGAACACAGGCAAGGAAATTAGTTTCCCACCACCGCAGCTGTGATTTTTCTCTCTATCCCCCCACCCCTTCCAACTCTGACAGCCCTCCTGTCACATGTATTATGGAGATTGAAGGAGGAAATGAAAAAGAGGAAAATCACGGGTTTGCCTCAGAGACTTATGATCTTCTAGTGCCATCTATTGCTGCTCTCATTTCTAACTTTCATAGCCAATTTTTTTTTAAGCTTAAGCAATTCAGGACTTCTTTATCTTAAATGATTAATTAAAATATTAAAAGGCACAAAGCCAATTGAATTCTCATTTCATATATAGTGACTTTACCAATACTTTTCTACTAAAGAAAATGAAGAAAACAATATTCATCTACAATCCTGGTATACAGTAGAACTAAAACAAGGTAATCTTTGTTCTGTTTCCAAAAAGCCCTCCTCCCTTTAGATCTGAGTTATCATGATAATCATCTCAATTTTCTAATCTGAGAGAATAAATTAATATTTAATAATTTCATCGATATTGCCTTTACCCAGGCATCTCAGAACATCAGCGGGGAAAAATATGGAAACTATGGTATCTTATTTTCTTAATTAAAATTGAATTTTTATCTGCTATTACCTAGAATTTTGTTGCGAATAAAATCCTCTCTTCCTTCTTGTCTATACAGATTTTGCTAGTTCTAACGTTTTCTTCATATAAGCAAAGAGAAAAGTAGAAACGAACCACCATTTGATGGTTTTGACTGCTGTAGTGGATAATTCTGTTGGGTAAGAAACTCTACTCTACCTTTGTATGATAACATTTTCTATTCTGAATTGTAACATAATTCTACTGCATAGACAAAGAGACCACTGAATTAAGAATCTAAATTCTGGGTTCTAAGAGCAAAACATGGAAATGTCATTTATTTTCTGTCTCAACCTGCTAATTAAACATTCAAATAAAGTGACCCTCCCATATAGAATTCATGTGTTCAAAAGATATCTTTCTGTCACCACATATTTGACCCCCACAGAAAGATATCTTTTGAACACATACATTCTACAGGCGAGCCTCACTTTATTTTAATGTTTAACTAGCAGGTCAAGTCAGAAAATAAATGATATTTCCTTGTTAAATCTAACTATGAGAGGTGAACTCATAATGTAAATATATATATGCCTTTTTGTTAAAGCATACAGCTGAAACTTATTGGATTTCGTTAACCAATGTCACCATAAAAAATTAATTAATTAAGATATATTGCTAAAGTTATACTTCTTACCTCCTAGCTGGCAATGTTTTGACAGCATATTCCGATCAGGTCAAAACTGGTGATTCTGACTGTTGATCAACTGCAAAAGACTGAGGAAATATCCACAGTGATTCTAAAAATGACAAGAAAAGTAAAATACTTTCTTATATTTTTAAATATTATTCTCTCACAGTCTATATTTTTGTTTACCCTTAGTTTGTGTTTGTTTATTTGTTTGTTTTCTTTAAGTGACAACTGAGGGAGTGCACTCAGGATTACCATGACAAAGAATGTACTGAATAAAACAGGTGAAGAAATCACTGGTCAAAAATAATTAAGTATTTTTAGGCATCTGATGGGTGTCTGTGTGTGTGTGCGTGTGTGTTGTGTGTGTGTGTGTGTGTGTGTGTAATTGGGAGAAGGCGTGTTCTTAGTAACCTTCTATTATATCCTCCAAGTAATTAAAACTATCTTGAATTGCCAAATTTAGCAACTTTCCCTCCTTTGCCATCCTTCCTTTTCTTCCTATCAAATTAATGGAAAGAAAACATTGCATTCTTGCTTAGGATCCGATACTTGAAACATGTTTCCCTAACCCAAGCAATAAAAACATTAAAGAGACAACATTTTGTACTGTGCCCTTAGAGACAGGCTAACAAGATTGAGAATAAGAAGTGGAAATTGTTTAGAAGTAATGGTTATCTATAATGCTGCTGTGGCAAGGGATAAAATAGAGTAAAATGTACGTAATTTCATTAAATACCTCTGACCTCAAAGGGAAACTAATTAGAATATAAAGGGAAAATGAATCATCTAGAGAGAGCATTGTTTGATCAAAGGTTTTATCACAGAACCAAAAGAGGGCACTCGTCTCCTACAAATGATAGCAAACTTTAACCGGAAATGGCAATTGATTGGATGTTTCTTCAAATAAATGAACACAAGGAATGTACTTCTAATGTGTCATAATAATAGTTATTCAGCACATTTTAATAATAAATGATGAACTGATAATCTTATAATATCGAATAAAAAGCAAAAATGTACAATTACCTTCGTATAATGTTAGTGGTAGCTCAAGACGTTAATGTAATTTATTTTTCAAAAATAAATTAGCAGCCTTTTCCAGGACTTCATATTGAAATAAGGATCTAGGAATAATATAATTTTCTTGTATTTATTTGTTTTTCTCATTTGGTTAAGAATAAAAGTCATGACTAATTTTCAAAGTTAACTACCACAATAAACAATTTAACTAAAGATAATTTTTAGAATGTGAAAAATGATATAAATGAAGTCACTTCAAAATGGAGTTGCAGCCTGCCATCCTAGAGGAACTGCTTTGCACATCTTATTCCTCAAAATTTTAGAAAGTTTGAAACAGGCAAATGACATTTGGACTGGACCAAACCAACATATTATTCCAAATAATTGTTTGTAAAGCTAAAGGGAAAGCAGACATCCTGACTAAGAACTGAAAGTTAAGGACAGTCTCTAAAATTACCACCATCATGTATAGCTTGGGAATAACTTAGCTTATTTGCACCTAGAGAAATTCCTTCCTTGGTTTATTAGCACCAATAGAAATTCTTTCCTTCTATTTAAGTAATTATTTTCCTTCCCTTTCTCATAAATATCCCTTGCCTTCACCTCATAATCAGAACACTATTTGGATTTCTGCCTGAATCAGTGTTTCCTAGAATTTCAATTCTTTTTGATCTCAAATAAATGTTTGTTGCCTCTTACTTCAGCTTTTTATTTTTAAGTTAACAAAAACATTCTGCAAGGAACCCTCTCTTGCTTGCTCTCTCTCTCTCATTAGTTAGATAGATAGGTATGTACGTACATATGTACTTACATGTATGTATAAATATGTGCATGTATAAATATATATGTATATATAGTGACATATGTGTATCTTTTTATGAATTAAATTTTTATGAAGACATAATATGTTAGATCCACTAAAAAGATAAAATTATTCTATTTTTTCTACTAAGATACATATTTCACACATATTGCTTTTGGTCATCGTGATAATTCTTGGAACTAGGATTGTTATCACCCCTAATTTACAAGTAAAGAATCTGAATATTAAATCAATTTTCAAGACGTAAGTTTATTCAAAACTTTTTAAAATGGAATAAATGTATAATAAACAAAAAAAATATGTCAGTTATGAACCCAACAGGAAACAGATGGAACCCTCAAATCAGAACTCAAAGAAATTTATTTACAAAGGGTCTAATTACAAATGAATGGATTATATGAATGGAAACCAACAGGGATAATGTAGGAACCCTGGGCACCAAGAAATTTGTAAGAGGTTACTGATGAAAGGGTTCAGAAAGAGCCTCCTCAAAATGATAGCAAACTTTAATCAGAAATATGGATTACTTTGGCATGTGGATTACTTTGAGCTGAAGTCAATCAAGTCCCAAAAGACTCAAGAAGAATTTTCCATCTCCTACTTTAACTGCCTAAAAGAATAATATAGAGAAGACCTGGCTCTGAAAAAGAATTCTCACTAGAGATAACTACAAAGAGTATTGACTAGCTATGGTAAACTAGGGGGAGCCCACCAGAGTCTGTTTGCTCAAAGTTATCTCTGTATCTCATTATTAATGCGTGGTCTGAAAAACATTTATCAGACATTTGCTCTTTTCATCTTCCTGTGAATCGTCTCCCTTTTCTTTAAATTTCCAGACCTTACCTTCTTGTCCTTAGCTCAGGACAGCATATAAGCCTCAATTGCTTGACTATCTGGAAGCCTCTTGTGACTTTGTGGGGCTCCTGTACATACATAATTATGTTTGTTTTCCTCTAATTAATCTGTCTTATGTCAATTTGGATATTTGATCAGCCAAAGAACCTAGAAGCAAAGAAAGGAAAAGTTTTCTTTCCTTACACTGAAACAGAGGAATAAGTCTTTATAAAAAGCTCCTTTAAGGATCATGATAGTTCCAGAAAGAGAAACAAGAGAATAAAATAAATATCCCAGTTCACCTACCTGTCTCCATCTGTCGCTTTAGGTTTCCCAATATTAGCCTAACTCAAGCATTGATATTTTTTTAAAGGGATTTCAGGTTCCCAGGCTTTAGAGCAGATGAATGGAGAGTAAATGTGAGAAACAAATAAAAAATATCCAGCACAATGTTGTTTATCAAGTGCCAACAAGTGCTGGAAAAACTGTTAGACACTTTCATTAATGCTATCTTATTTAATCCCAAAACACCCCTGCAAAGCTAATAATCATATTGCCTTTTTTTAGAGAAGTGTAGACTGTGACTTAAATACATTATTTATTTTGTTCAGAGTCATATGTCTATTGAGTGGCAGAGGAGGCATTTTAAATTAGATCTGTTTGACTAAGAACTCTTTTTAACGTTAGTATCATGGATCAAGACTTGGAATTAGAATCCTGTGGATAAATCCTATCTCAATTTTTGAATAATTGTGTGAACTTGAGCAAGTCATTTAACTTCTAAAAATCTTGTCTTCATTTGTACAGTGGAGTCATTATTTTGTACCTCATAAATTTTTTTTGTCAGGTTTAATTTAAACATCATATGTAAAGACAACTAAAATGGTATACAAGCTAGTAATTGATAGAGATAATTTACAGTTGAGTAAAAATGTAAAGTGTTATGATTATACCCAATTTCAATCCAGAATTAATGATATTATTATGAGAATGGAGTCAGTGAGGAATCCATCCCAACTGTTAGTATATAGTGGATCAACAGAAGAAAAACTAGAGAGATTAATGAGTCTAAGGACTTACAGATCTACTTCTTCCATGGAAGTCAACATATGGTCTGATAATCCATAAGTGTGTTCTAAAGAAACGATTTAATTATTTTTATTATTTTTATGTGCTGTATCATATAATGCCATAAAAAAGCTAATGAGAACATAATTTAGCAGACTATTATTATTTAAGAAGATAAATCATTCTCATGATGATATTTTACAATGGGGAGAGGAAGTATTTAAAAACTAGATAATTATTAAGCAGAGAGAAGTGAGAAAGATACATTTAAAATATATATGCTTCCATTTCCAACCATGATAGAGTAAAAAGATCCGGACTTAACCTCTCTCAGAAAAATTAAATACTTGACACATGTGTTTATAGACATTAGACAATGTTAACAAAACCTTCACAGCTGAAAGCTTTTCTAAACAGAGATTATTGAATCATATGCTCGAAAAAGGCCAGAAAAAGGACCAGGTCCTGAGGCATGCGTTGGAACCACCAGCAGTGGAGCTAGATGGAGAAAACAAACAGGTCTGCCATCCTGGAGTCTATGGACTTTTTTATACATTATGTTCGGAGGAAGAAAAATTGTTTTGAAAGAATTTACATTGGCTACAGATCAAGGGGCAAGAAAGAATAATGTGGAGGCAGTTCTAGGTTAGATGCACAGTCCATAAGAAAAGAATTTACTACTTTTGACTGGTCGTGGACAAAAGTCCTGAAGTTCATGCATCAGCAAGATGAGGTGGCATCTGGTGGTTGGATTCTTTATAGATCACCACTTGGAAGCTGATTCATAGCTCCAACATACATTCAGGAACGTGAGCAGTTTATTGTTAATCGGTCCACAGCTATTAACTGGTTAATTATTCTTGTCTCTCTCACTTTCAGGCTAAATGTCCTAAATTGAATTTAGGACATTTCAAAATTTTTTCTTGTCGATAAGAATCAGCACAAGTCTGTGATCCCTGAGAAAAGGGTAACAAATAATTTGAGCGCTGCGATAGCCCCAGCTATGTGCCTGGAAGCAACTCAGTGCAGGACAGGGAGAGAGAACCAGAAATATGCAAATCCTCTTGAATTTTAGGTTAGGATCCAGCATATTGTCATTTCTGCTTCATCCTACTGACCAAAGCAAGTCACATGGCCAAGCTGAGATTCATAGGATGTGAAAATAAACACTATCTCTTTAATGGAAAGGACCACAAAGTCACCTGGCAAAGAATGTGAATCAGGGAGGTACAGAGGATTGGGGTCATTAATATATCAATATATCTAATATTTCTCTGTGACTTTTGTTTATAAATCAGTTTGTTTTATTTTTATACCTAGGTATGTTAGTGTTGATTTTTACTATGATTGAAATTATCTTTGTTTATTACATTCATTAGATTTTTACTAGTGATCTAGAATGCTCTTGATTTTGTATGTCAATAGAAAATTTTATTGATTTAAAGTTTTTATTTTCTATTATTTTTTAGTATAGACAATAATATTTTTATTAATAAAAAGAATCTTATCTACTTATTTTTCAATTTCTATACATGCATTACCTATTCTTATACTATTGTTTATAATTTTAATTACAATGATACTTTTACAGCATGCCCTCTTCCCCATATTACCTTAACTTTTAAAAAATAATACATAAAAACGTTAATATTGTTTAATTCAATGTTTAATCCAAATTACCAAACTATTTTATCAACATTTGTATACATTATATTCTTGTATCTAATTACATTTCTCTATGTTCACTTTTTTCTCCTTTAATAGTTTTGTTCCTTTTCTTTATAACTTTTATTTTGATAGGATTTCAAATTTATACAAAGTTGCAAGAATAATAAAAGTAAGTCCTACTTACAATTTATCCGATACTCCTTTAATAGTTTTTATTAAAGGTCTCTGTGTTATAAATGTATTAGTCTTTATATAATTGAAAATATTTTTATTTTGCTTTTATTTCAAAAAATACTGAAGCTAGGTACAATATTATTCTTTGACAGCTTTACTCCCACCCTGCCTTTAAATTTTAAGATATCATACTGTTGTTTGCTGGTCTCTATTATTATTAATGAGGAACCAATTTTCATCAGTTATGTATATATTTTTTTATTGGAAAGCAATCTTTTTTATAGATTATAATATAGTTTTTCTTTGTCTTTAATGATATAACATCTTACTACACTGTCTGAGTAAACATTCATTTGTATTTTAATAATTGAAATAATTTTGTATCCAGGGCACGTTTTCAATCTAAAAAATCATAGCTATCTTCAAATCTGGAAACTTATCTCTAGTACCATTTGTACATTTTCTTTTGTTTTTGCAATGTTTTGAATGAATTTTGGAATTTCTCTCTCAATCGATCCATGTCTAATTGATTACTTTGATAAACACCTAAACTTTTCTCATTTTTGCCTGATTTTGTTTCACAATCCTTTTTAAAGGAAATTTTAGTTTTATTTATCCTTCTAAACATTTTTAAAACACAATACCTTTAAGATACTTCGCATAAAATAAATTCAGTATGAAATAAATAATTATTCAGATGGGTGATTTTATTGGGTGTCTTAATAAATAGTTTTTTGGGGGGGCAGGTGTCCCCTCATGAAAATTTGTATTATGGACTCATTTTGAGCAGAAGATTTTTTTTTTTTTTTTTGGTCTCTCCTTCCCTTAACGATCAACTTTAACTGTCCAAATGTTTTGTGATTACCTCTTTTCAGGCCTCTAGTTTCCTGAGTCAGAATCAGCTCTGATAATTATACTTGGGTGTTATTGTCCCATGAGGATATGGCAGATCCAATTATAGAACCGGCAGGTGATTGGCTCATTTCCTGGTGTTCTGGTGTCTGACCAATGCCTCTCTAGAGTCACAGCTTTTGATAAAGGTAGAACCATTACTGGTGGTCAAATCTATTCTTTCAAATTCTTTGCATGTGTGGAGAGAGCTGCACCCCTAGCCTTTGAATTAAAATGTTAAACGTGGCCCTATTTCCCGAATTCACACAGAGAAAATTGGTTCATTTTAACCCGCAATAACTAAACTTGGCAGCTCATTATCTGCTTCTGAACACAGATGTCAGCAGGCCTGTAGCTTTAGGACCCACATACAGTTCTGTTTCTATTTAGTTTCTGATTCACAGAAATGTTCTTATCTTATTTTTGAACCTGGCTGTAAAGTTTTAACTATTTTTATACTGTATCCGTTATTTAAATAAGCTTGTAAAAGAAATAGCTATCAAAGCTTTAAGTAATTGTGCCATTTTAGTCCATATAAGCAGGATTTTTGTTTCCTTATACCTTGAATGTTAATAGCTTGGCACACTTCTGGAGTCAACTGCAGGACCTTGGGGACAAAGTTTTACAAATAATGAAGAAAGCAGAGTAAGGATATTTAACTCTGAAAATACTGCAGTTTATAAGGGTATCAAAGTAAACTTTTGAACAATAATACACACATATAAAAGTGCATAACAAATAAAAATACATCTCAATGAATTTTCACAAAACTAACATATTACTAACACACAGATCAAGAAATATAGTATATAGTTCAGCAGCTTTTCACATTCTTTTTAGTCACTTGTTATTTTTCATTAACATGTCTGCTCAAGCCTTTCCCCCTTTTTAATGGCATTGTTTATCTTTGTATTATTAATCCGTGGAGATTCCATACATATTCTAGGCACAAGGTCTCTGTCAGATGAAGTTATTGGAAAAAGGTTCTCCCTTTTAAGTTTTTTAACAGTGTCTTTGATGAGTAGGAGTTTTGAGTTTTGAATTTTAGTTGAGAATTTAGTCCTAAATTCCAGTTCATCTTTTTTTATGGGTTATGCCTTTCACATATTAATTGCAAAATCCTTGCCCACCATGATAGTCACTAAAATATTATCCTATTTTTTCCTTTTAGAAACATTACAGTTCTGACTCTTACGTGTAAGTTTAGGAAACATTTTGATTTGATTTTGTGTAAAATATGAGATAGATTATGAGGTTAACATTTTTCCCTTTATTTATACAGTTACTTAAGCACTATTTGTTGGAAAGACTTTCAAAGTCCCATTTCTAGGATATCTTTGTTAAAAATTAATTGTCCACTTAGATGTGGGTCTGTTTCTGGCCTCTCTTTTTTGTTCCATTAAACTATATATCTGTCCTTAGGCCAGTGCTATACTGGTTTGATTATTATAGCATTATGGTAAACATCGAATACCAATAGTGTGAATTCTCAAAAATTTGTTCTATTTCGAGATTAGTTTCACTCCTTTAGGTCCTTTACATCTCTATTTCATTATAATTAACTACACTGACTGTGGCAATCATTAGTTCGGACAAAACAAATATTCCTATTTATCCCCAGGACACAATAAAATGATTGCATTTCTGGCCCTTAGCAGTAAGTGGAATTCTAAATCTAATTCTGTTCTATGAATTGAGAGTGAAAGGGATGCTGGTATTTCTGGTCTAAATATTTGATTATCAAGTTGAGACCTTCCAGATCTATCTCATTTCCTTCTGATATAGTTACCAACTACGTTTCAGTTGATAGCAGCTCCTTTAGCCTGGGTCCCTAAATGGCTATGATGACCAGAGAACTCTTGACTTGAGATGTACATGTCATAAGAGAAACAAATTCACCCTTCTTATATTAAATGAGTCACATTTGGAGGTTATTTGTTACCATAGAGTTATGTGTTCAATCCAGACTTTTACAACTTCTTTGCCTACCAACCTCACTGATATCTACCCTCAATAGAGATTCTACATTTCAATAATTTATAAAGTCTGGAAAATTACTTCTATCATGTGTCCATTGTTTCAAAGAAAATAAAATGTGTAATTAGTCTTCCTAAACTACATTTCCCTAACCATGTGCTGCATGACATCAGTCTGGGGATATATTTGTAGCTGTTTCTCTTAAAGACATCCAGCAATTTAAGAAAATTGATAAACTCTATATATTCTAGACCTTTCTTAGTGAACAAAAATAATAAGGACCCATAGGAGATCTTGAAGTTAAAAAGCTGGTTTAACTTTATTGAAGCAAAATGTATCTGAGTAAATGATGAAGAAATCCTTCCATAATAAAACAGAACCACTTTTCATAATTTGAGAAAGTTAAAAGCACAGCATATGAATAGCTCTGTAGCATTTTACTCAACAAACACTCTAATCTTTTTCAAATATATGTTATCAATACCTTTTGCAGATTGCTTTCAGTAGAAGGAGTGCCCTCCCCTCCCATGCTCACCTACCTGGGTGTAACGGGGCCTCTTGTTCCTTGCTGATACCAAGGCAGTTATCAAAGAGATTCTTTGGTTGTTTCTGTGTAAAACAAAAGCCTAAAGTTTAAGCATTGAGGAGTTAGGTATGACTGATTTCAAAGTTTTGACTCGACCAGCGCCCTCTCTTCTGAAGACTTTAGTAAGCAAATAGTCTTATTTATAATTTGGAATCTGTGGTCTGATATCCTACAATAGCACTTAAACTTCCTTTGATTAACTTTGGAACAACTTTATGCCATTTAGGAAACACCTAACAAAAAATCCTATTGCCCTAAAAAAAAGTCTTAGAACATCCTTTACCTACTGGCCAACCTGACTGGTACAGATGACCTAACACTGGGAAGATTATACAAATCAGAAGTCTGTTTTTACATTAGAAGTCATAATCTCAACTTCTTCACTGACTTTCCACATCTTTGATTTTACCAGAGACCTCATAATCTAGTCACAGATATGTCTTCATTCAGTAATAAAGGAAAGATAAGGTAGGCAATAGCAGGAAAGTCTAAATAAAGAAAGTATTTCACAGCAAGAGAGAAAGAACAGAAAGAAGAAAGAAGAGGGGAACGAAAGGTAATAAAAAGAATAAAAAGGACAATGAATAACCAGGAGAAAAACTGGCCCTTTAATTTTTCCCACCTCATGTGTTTTTCTTCCACTCTCATGGAGTTCTAAATGTGAAATTTCTGAGTTACAATAACCTTGACCTTCGATATGCCAATACTCACAATCTAATTCAAGGAACATTTGTGGTACACATAGTACATGGTTAGAATGTTGCTAGGTCTAGAAAAATTTTTTTAAAAGACCTGAAATAATTCTCAATAAAGTACAAGGATATAGATAAAGATTAACCAATGTTCTCCAAGCCTTGTATCTATGATGCAAGTGGAGTCACATTAACTGAAATAGATCAAATCCTTCTGGTTCATTCTGCAGGACCTTTAGATCTCTTTCAGATTTTTTCAGAAATTTTAGTTTCACATGATTTTATTATTACTCATTTTGTCTTCTTCTGCTTCAGCCATCTGGTACCAACATCCTGAATGAGCATGTGGATTGTTTACCCAGGTGTTACATCCAGGTGGTCCTCACAGCTGTAGGTGAGTGAGGTGTCAAGTGAAATGGCATTCATCATTGCACAAAAATGGGCAGAATTCTCTCTTTCTTGACTTTGTACCACACTGTTACCTACACCTGAAACAAAATTTGTCGCTCAAAGTCTGGGCTACCAGCCCCTCTAGCCTCCATCTCTAATCATGAAAATTGGCATAGCTCTTTTCACTGCAGGCTTTAGGGCTAGTCACTAGAACTGGGTAGAGAATAAATGCCATGCTCTTGTGGATTCATTTTTGTTTTTATAGATTCCAGGTAATGAATGCAAATATGTTCTCGGCAAGCTCTAGTTCTTTAGTGAATTCATTCATGCAAGTAGATGACTAGATGATTTGTGCCTGGCTATCCTCATCAGAAACTATAAACATCTGAATCTCTGTATGGTCTTAGCTAGAATGACTACCCAAAAAATAAGTAAATAAGAGGGGCTGAGGCATAGAAGCCCTTCTTATCCTATCAGGAGATCTGGAGACACATGTATACCTGAAGACACATATACAGGTATAAATATAAGTACAGCCTCTCCTTTTTGCTATACCCAGCTCATTGTCATTGAAAGGGTGGAATAAGTTGGGAGATGAGAGGGAATTCTGGATTGTGTTGCAATTACCATCTTTCTTATGTTTCCAGGTGACTGTTGTGAGAATGGATTCACCACAAGTAAAAGGAATTAGGTAGGATACCAACAAACAATAATAGGAATCATAGACATCTTTCATCACAATAATATAGATCTGATTCATCAGTTTGAATGACCATTAGTATATGGTTATGTGAATTAGCCGTAGAGAGCATTCTCAGTGATGAACACTGCAGTTTTTTCTATATTATATTATAATAAAAATAAATATAATCAACAGCAAGATTTTTAATGCAGGGCCTTTTTCCTCAGTATATGTTATTTGAGATAGACAGCTGATTAATTATGTATAATCACATTCATATGCATATTGCTAAGCCACTTTGTCCACAGTTTTATTTGTATTTCAATGTAATAAACTTTCAAAGGTAGAGTTAATTATCTTGTCGAGATACTACTTCATTATCTCGATATGGTTTTGCAGGATAACTATTAACTATGCTTTTGGAGAATATTATAGCATTAATATTAAAATTTTAAATGCTATTGAAATGAACTTTGCTTTCTTTAACCTTACTAACAAAAATATAAAGTCATTTTGAGAAAATCACTGAAAATCTGGATTAAAATCAATATTTCTACTATAAACAAGTGTTTTAAACTAATTAAAGGTAGTGGACTTGATTTGCAATTTGCTCTTTTCAATAAAGCTGCATTATTTTCACTTGTCCTTGGACTTAGTGTAGGCATTTAGCTACATGACCATGTCCATTGAGACTCTGCTGCTCTATAGAATAATGTTGACATAGGTATTATTAAATGTACATGCCCTGTGTATATGTAAACATACAAAATGCAATTTATGTGCATTTTCATGTGCATCTTAACCCAATTAAAATCACGTTGTTCCACTAGGACTGAAGCCCATGAGGTGAGTGCTCTGGGCTGTGCCAAAGGGGCTAGGGACTGGCACTGATTTTTCCAGGGCAGAACTCCAGTCCTCTGCATGACAGGCCTGTGCCCTCCGGCTAAGTGAAATCTCAGCTGAAGAAAGCTTCGGACTCAAAGTAAAAAACTCAGATTAACTTCCATGCCCAGGAGAGTGAACAGTTGATGCTATTCAGTTTGCAAATTGTGACATTAATAACTTAATTATGCAGTGTATTTTATGTACTTGCAAAAGGCATCAATTTTATAATTCTAACTTTCATGAAGTATATAGGGTAGTTATTATTACTTTCACTTTTTCGTGTTTTTGGAAATAGTTTCATATATTTCTGACTTATTATTCTCAATCTGTTTTGTCAAATTCTCTACTTTTTTGGTGCCCAAGCTGTCTCACAAATATTCTTGTGAGAAATCAGTTCAGTAAACATTTACTAGTACTGGGGTTCTAGTAAATTATAATACAAGACCTCACAGAATAAGGAGCTAAAGTCTGATAAGAATGACAAGCAACTGAGCAATGCGATAGAAACGTGCGTAGGGTGTTTTTAAAGGCAATAGTACTGTGTCCATGAGTAGTGGAGGTGTTAGGACTTACTCTTTGTAGAAGATAACAACCGAGTCAATCTTTTAAGAGAGAGATGGAGTTCGTCAGTCAAAGTGTGGAAGGCTTTTGAGACAGAACAAATACCAGGAGCAAAGACATGAAAAAGTGAAACCGTATGGTGTAAGAAGAGTCCAAGCATCCTGATAACAGTGGAAAGTCTAAGGCTCAGAGACTGAAAATGAGGCTGGTATTTTAGGCAGTTCTAGGCCTTTGAGGGATGTATATGACAGAAGATTTTTAACCTGCGAATGTTATTGTTATTTGTATTTTAAGTAGATCATGTGGTCAGCAGTTATTATGAAAAATAAAATGGAACATAAAACCTTAATGCAGATGAACTACTGTCATCAGATAATTATAAGAGTTAAACCTAGGTGTTTTTAGATGTGGTAGTAGAGCCAGACCTAAATGGATCTATTTGAGAAATGTGTAGAACATCCACCAAAAAAACTAAAGTAGACTGTGTTATAGAGAAATAAGGAGAAGAGTATGGTGAGGGAGCAATATAAAAATGGAAAAACTAAAAATGCAGAAAGTCCATGGTGCTCCCATATCCACACAGCCAGCTGCAGAACATGTCAGTTTTTACAAGTCTGCACTCCTTCTCCTCAAATACTGGCCTATAAATGAAGCTATAAATTGAATATTTAAACATATCATGAGTATCTCAACCTCAGAATATCCAATATCCCCTTCAAATGTCCTTCCTACTTAGACTGGCTGACGGACCTCCATCTTCTTAGTCTAAATGTTAAAATCATGGTTCTCTTAATAGCTTTTTACTTGAAGAGTGAGAGTGAAAATAATTAAGAAGTCCAAGATTTTAGCTTAATTGAGCACGAATACCCATAGTCTCCATCACTTATATATGTCTTGACTTTAACTTCTCAAATTGAGTTTTACTCTCAGAGCCTTGGTGCAAACTACTTGGACTATTATAACTGTCTCCTAATTTATCTTGTCTACATTTCACCCCTTCTACTAAATCCTCCAAATCGTTGCCAGAATGATTTTTCTAAAATTTAGCCTACTTGTAAGACTTACGCTAAAACCGTCAAATCTTCTCCTAACAGTCATATACATAAAATGCTTTGTTCACATCCCAAAATGTAATAGATACAGTGCAAACTCTGTAAAATGGTCCTTGGAAATCTAACCCTGCATGTGTCTGCAATCTCAGATTCCTCTTTCAAAGCTGGCAAATCATACAATAGTAACACAGAACGCATTTGGGCTCTCATAACTTTCATGCCGTAGCCAAGCCCATAGTAGATATGCTGCTTATTTTGTCCCTTAACTCTTCCCCCATTCTCTGACGTGGTGATAAGCTCCTGATTCCTTCTTTACACATTTAGTTGAAGCATTGCTTTTCTGTGATACATACACTCTCATACCCTCTCACTCCACATTCGACCTCGTACAGTATTGCATCCTTCAGATCCTTCTATTGCAGCACTCGTCAAAGGGATTGTGATGATTTTTTCTTGTATGTGTGTGTGTGTCTGTCTGTCTGTATGTATGTATATATGTTTTCTTATTTTTGACCACTAGGATTTTCAGGGTTGTCACTTTTCAACGAATGCCACTTCTATTTCACCATTATTTTGCATCGTATGTCCTAAAGTGGTAAAGAACTGAAAGAAATAGTAATTAATTTTGATATACATTCTACTAGACAATGAACTCTCTATAGTGAGAACTATGTCTTCTTCATCTTTGTAGCAACATCATCTAGAAGAGGGCTTATCTCATATATAGGAGTTAAAATTATAGTTGAATAAATGATTACAAAACTAACAATTGTATAAACAATTGATCTTGATATAATTTGCATAGCAGCATTAAATATACCATTTTAAAAGGCCACCTACATTGTTTTGATCTGCAATGACTATGATGTTGACAACAATGACCAAATTTTTTATTTCTCTTGGATAACCATTTTGTAGAATAATCTTCTCTGACAGATCACTTATATTTCTAGGAATCTCAGAGCTGAGGCTTTATAAATAAATTAAGCCTTCATCCAAGATTTCATCATCTGCAATCCCATCAAGAAAATATTTACATGAAAACTTATAAATGTATGTGGTTTTTAAATTTCATTCTGTTGTATATCTTAATAAACTTTTTTTATTATTATTATTTATTACTAAAACAGGAACATCACAATGAATTTGAACCGGTTCTTAAGCTCTAGGTAGTTTGGTTGCTATTTTCGATAGCTAGGGGAATATTTATGCAAATCTGGTCTCAGGAAAAGCTCTGCACATTTCTTAGTTCTGTAAGCTCAATTTAAAAACCAATCTTGGGCTATATATGAAAGTAGCATGCAGAGACATATATTAATACACACATATTCAGAAAAGCAAAAGATTTAAATATAAAGCTCATTGGGAGGAGAAAAGACCCTTCCTCAGGAGATATTCAGTAATTAAATTTCTCTGATGCAAAAAAAAAAGGACAATATTCTTCTTGGCTATTACAGAATGTGAAGTCAATTTTTCAATCTGCATTTACTCTATATTAACATTTTTTGTGTATTTTACAGATATGTTTTTCAGTGTGCAATATTATGATTTATAAGAAATATATATTTGGTCATTCATATGAGCAAAATGTATTTCTCTTATGTATTTGGTCTTCGTCCACAGTTTCTGGCTCACAGCTTTCAAAATCCTTGAAATTTCCTAAGTGATGAGAGCATAAAGGTGTCTTTCATTATTATAACGCAGTGACTTTTGAAATGCACCTGAGTATGGAGACCGGTTGCCAGGAAAACCAACCATGCGATTAGAGGATTGGGACTTTCAGTGTCACCCCTTGCTTTCTGGAAAGAGAAGATGGTCTTGAAGTTGAATTAATCACTAAAGGCCAATGAATTAGTCAATCGTGACTACATAATGAAGCCTCCATGAAAACCAAAAAGATACTCGTGGACCTTTTTTCAAAGAGCTTCCATGTGCCACTGTTCTGGGCCCCAACTCCACAAAGACAGAGCTCTTGTATTTGGGACCTTGCCCTATGTTCCTCTTCATCTGACTATTGATTCATATACTTTAATAGCCTTCGTAATAAATTGGTAATCTAGGGGGTAAACAAGTTTTCTTGAGTTTTGTGAACTATTTTAGCAAATAAATCGAATCTGAAGAGGGGTTTTTGGGAACATCTGATTTATAGGCAGTTGGTCAGAAGCACAGATGACAACTTGAAATTGCCACTGGCATCTGAAGTGGAGGGCAGTCTTGTGGAACTGAGCCTTTTACCTGTGGAATCTGATTCTAGCTCTGTATAGATAGTGCCAGAATTTAGTTGAATTCTCAGACACACCACTGGTGTCCTAGAATTACTTGTTGGTTTGGGAAGCCTATATATACTATGGAATTGGGTCCTGGAACCCTTTCAGAGTGTTCACAGGTTTTCTTGTTCTTCACTAGGGTTTTCCAAGTTGTCACTTTTCAACAAATGTCTCTTCTATTTCACCTTATCTATTTTATATCTTACATCCAAGTGTGGTAAATAAATCAAAGAAATAGTAATTAACTTTGTGCTGATAAGCTCTCCGAATAGTGAGCTGTAAATTTTGCTGAAAAAATATATAATTTCCATATCTGCAGGGTGGCCATAAAATCTATATTAAATAGTCAGAAAAATGGTTACTAACTGTTTGGGCTATGCAAATGTCTAAAAGTGTTTATATTAAAGTTTTTGATATATAGTGCCACCTTGTCTTATATTTTATCTGCTTCAGTGATAACAATATACCCACTAATATTAACACATTGGTTGAATAATTTAAGCTATAATCTACCCTATTTTGTTTCCGTAACACTATCCTAAGCCATCATTTTCTCCCTGTGGCATAATGGCAAGCTCATTTCTCTCTGCCTGGTACTTGAAGACAGACATTTATAGGATTTATTGCTCATTTCTTTCCTATTACTATTTGGTCTGTAACTTTGTTCTTAATCTTCATTTGTTTTTTGTGTGTCCTTCCTCATTTGATGTGCAAATATAGAATGCTGAGTTTTTTAATCTTCCCGATGAGCTAATTCAATACTAAACTAGGCGTCTGTCCTTGTGGTTTTAAAATCTTTACTTAATGAAGGAGCCACACCAATTATTTTTTCAATCCTAATTATTTTCTCAGTTTTTTCATCAGTTTCCTTTTTTATATTTTATAGTAATAAAAACGAGTCAGAACAACACTCATTATTGTTTTCTTTTCCCCTCTGAATTCTCTGAATTGGTGTGTAAAATGAAAGTTTCTCTCCCAATGTCAGTCCCAGCTTTCTTCCTTTCAGTTTTCAGAGTTTCTTATCGCCTTTCCAACATAATCTTTTTAATAGGTTTTCATTTCTCTATGGTAATTCCACCAGAAATTCCAGTACATCTCAGCAATAATGAATACACATCATGTAGATACCAGTTAAACCACAGGTTTTTTTAATTGAGAGCCACATGAAGAGACACCTAAATAAACATCATTATTTATATGTATATAACATTGTGAATATAATAATATTAATGGAATTCAGGTGAAAACTTTAAAATATCTAGTTTTATAAATGTATATAATTAAGTTGACTTTACAAATAATCCTTCTGGTTTAAAAATAAAACCTTGACCTTAAAAGGTTTGCTAATAAAGTGCGTTTTTTGTGATTATTCCATCATTTATTAGCTATCTTTATATAATATGCTGAATTTTATATAACAAAATGTATTAGGCTCAATCCAGTATGGGAAACTAAGATAGTCATTATTGGAAAAACTGGTATTTTTTCTTCATGTTTATATCTCTCAATGTTTTGGATTGAATACTTCAATTATATCACACGAACTCATTTTTGTTGATCGCTGTTAAACAAAAAATTTTAATTTTCAGAACTTAAAGTCTTTTTTTTTTTTGGCAACATATTTTTGGACTTCTCACAAGTACTTGGTACAAGATGATAATTCCTGCTTTATTTTATCAAAATATACTTTTGAATTAATTTATTCGAACTTTATAACTGTGTTCCAGCATAATCCCCACTTTGACCTACTTATTATTTATGTTAGTCTTGTTTCTAAATGTTATCGAAAGTGTATTGTAGATTTTAAAAATTAGATCTACCTAAAGTTTTAAGAATTCCTTTAGATAATAATTTCACTTTTTTAATTTAAATTCTGGTTTATGTGTAGCTTGCAAACAATCATTGTTTCCCCCCAGTAACTGGGTATGAAATGACAGGCTCTTTTTCTTCTAGCCACCTGATATCTGCTATTGCATAATCACAGAATTATCAAAATAGAAAAGGTAGAACAAATGCGAGAGTGAAGAAAGAGGACAAAAGAGAATGCTCTGAAGAAACTTCTGATCTTTACTAAGAAATAAAGTTTTTCTTCATGTTTATATCTCTCAATGTTTTGGATTGAATACTTCAATTATATCACACGAACTCATTTTTGTTGATCGCTGTTAAACAAAAAATTTTAATTTTCAGAACTTAAAGTCTTTTTTTTTTTTGGCAACATATTTTTGGACTTCTCACAAGTACCTGGTACAAGATGATAAGTCCTGCTTTATTTTACCAAAATATACTTTTGAATTAATTTATTCAAACTTTATAACTGTGTTCCAGCATAATCCCCACTTTGACCTACTTATTATTTATGTTAGTCTTGTTTCTAAATGTTATCGAAAGTGTATTGTAGATTTTAAAAATTAGATCTACCTAAAGTTTTAAGAATTCCTTTATAATAATTTCTCACTTTTTTAATTTAAATTCTGGTTTATGTGTAGCTTGCAAACAATCCTTTTTCCCCCCAGTAACTGGGTATGAAATGACAGGCTCTTTTTCTTCTAGCCACCTGATATCTGCTATTGCATAATCACAGAATTATCAAAATAGAAAAGGTAGAACAAATGCGAGAGTGAAGAAAGAGGACAAAAGAGAATGCTCTGAAGAAACTTCTGATCTTTACTAAGAAATAAAGTATAAATTTATATACATATCCACATTTTCTTTACAATTTCTTATAAAGAGAAAATCTTTCTGTCACAAACTGGTGTTAGTAAACTAGAAAGAAATATAATATTAGATGGAACTACTGAAATGCTGGTTTCACTATAAAAACAAAATATATTTTTTAAAACATATATCTCGTAATTATAGCCATAAAATTATCAAACATATACACAACTAAACCTACATGCTAAAGTAGACCCCAATCACAACATTGGTTTCTCAAGCTTCTGCATCTTTATTAAAGTTCTCTCTTGAGAAATTCGAAGATGAAAGTAGCATTGTCGTCTGAGCATGGCAGAAATAGCACAGGGCTGAGAAGAAGCAAACACCAGGGACCCATCCTTGACCTGCCATGTACTAACCGTGGTGCCTTAGACTAGTTACCTAACCTCTCTGAGCCTCCATTTCCTTACCCACTTACAGCCATGTAGCAAGGAGATTATGAAAGTCTTATTAAAAGAAAGGGCTTATTAGGACATTGCTAAAAAAAAAAAAAAAGTCTTGTCTTGAGGCATGGAGTCTAAACCACCAGCAGCTCGTCTAGGTAGGAAAGACATATCCATCATCCTTGAGTTTTGCAAGTACTTTTTATACATCAAGTGTGTGTGTTTGTGGGGAAGATGTGTTTCTGAAATGGTTTATATTAGCTATAGACAAAGAAGATAGGGAAGGTAAGGGGTGGGGGCGGACTAGTTCTGGGATATGCACAGAGTCCAAAAGAAGAAGGGTCAGCTCCTGTGGATTAGCTGTGGGCAGCAGGTTGGGAAGTTCATATACAAATTAGAAGTGGAGGCTCCTGGGGTTTAATAGCACCTGGTTCTTCTCTCTTTTAGATAATCTTGAAAATAGCCACCTTGAAATTAATTTTAAATTCCAACAGATATACAGGAATAT
Organism: Pteropus alecto; assembly: GCF_000325575.1. Lineage (NCBI taxonomy): Eukaryota > Metazoa > Chordata > Mammalia > Chiroptera > Pteropodidae > Pteropus > Pteropus alecto. The sequence continues at coordinate 3,089,110 of NW_006441953.1, read as the reverse complement.
GGGCAGCCTTTTGCCAGAGCTGGTCCACAGCTAATAACAGGCTAACTGTTCTTTGTCTCACACTCTGTGGCCGCTGAGATTGGAACACCTCAGAATTTTTTTCTTGTTATCACAGTGTTGATAAATTTCTAAACTGAATGATTTACTGGATGCTACTTTGCTAAGTTTTATGAAGTATTTAGGAACATTAATATTCACATTCCTGAATTTGTACTGACCTCAGCATGTTTTTTTTTTTTTTGCCAATAGCACCACATCCTCCACAAGTTCTCTTCTTGCAAAAAAAGAAACAAAATAACTCTTTACAACAAAGTTGCCCTTATACATATAGCATATTCCCCAGTCAAATGAGAAGAAGGAGGAGGAGGAGAAATTGCATTTCTTATAAGCTCAGCGATTACTTCTTTGGGGCCTTGTTTCATTTAGTGTTCAGATTCATCACTGTTCTACCTAATTCTTTAAACTTCTGGGTAGAATTTCCCTTAATCAGAACTGAATGTGTTACCGAGCTGAGCGAGAGTTCATCCGCCCGCATGCACAGACCGAAAGAAAAGTAGGAGCAGGAGCGAGCAGTGGAGAAAAGAATTCATTAAGATCGGCGCCAATCCAGAAAATAGGTGAGCTCGAGCCCCCAAATACCTGACTCCCCGAAGGTTTACAGATTTTACTGAGCTTTTGGCTTTACTGAGCAAACATCACAAGTCGCCATGAGTAAAGAGTTTGGAGTCGTGAGTGGTCAAGAGTGAGGAAAGAACACTAATTCGTGCTTTCAGGTCTTGAGGTCAACTGCCAAGCCCCTTCGTCTGGTGGCCAGGGTTCATTCCGCTTTAGGGCTCAGGAGCTGAAACACAATTTAAGGGATGATGTTATCTTTAGCTTAAGGAAACCCATTCCTTGTGACCATTAGTCAAGGCCTGGTCGCTGTTTCTTACTGCCTCAGAGAGCTAATAAGTGTGAGGGAAAGGGCTGAGGCGTACAGGGCATGCTGGGAAGACACTGAAGAGTTGGGGTTACATGTTAAATCAAAATCATATGGTAAATCAGAACCTTCGGTTTCAAATGTACTTATCCAATGTTACTCTAAATCGTATAGAATGGAAATAAATACGAAATGAAGACATTAAGCGTTTAGTAATTATAACAGATTTTTGGAGGGGAGAGCTGGTGGGGATGGTGCCTAGTAAATACTAGCTGTCAAGATGAAAGAGATTGTTAACTGCCCACCAACTGATTTCGTAAGGTGCATAACATAAATAAAGTTTCCTGGGTCTCCCTATGGGTCAATTTTAGATGGCTGTATTAGCCTCATCAACTTCTGGGATGCCAAATGAGTCTAGTTAAATTTAAGAGATGTAAATATTTATCAGAATCTTTGTTAATATATACAAAGAAATACAACCATCAAACGGGTCAGATATTTATATCACTAGAGCCATTTTCAGTTTCTTATTTTAAAGAAACTATGAAAAGCCAAATAATTAGATTATTTGATAAGCCAGAAATTGGCCTGAGAGAGTTGGCCTAGTAACTAATGTGATGTTTATGCTTAACGACTTTAGGGTGTGTGTAGTGTAAACCTTGAAGGTTTTTTGTTGTTATTGTTTTTGTAATGCAAGTGCCTGAGATAGATTTTGATTGCTTAGGCTTCCATTTCAAAGAGGCATCGCTTCAAAGAGGGATGTCTCAAATAATGAACCCTTTGTCAGCCAGGTGGCTAAACCTGACCTTTGGCCTACAACATTTGCATTTGTTGCATTCCCCACTTTAAATTCCCATTCTTATGTTTTAAATTCACCAATAAAGAGTGAGCTACGAAACCCTGAGCCCCCACCCTTGACCCAATAAAGCAGAACTCCATGCGCATGCAGTCTCTCCCTGCACCCTCACTGTATGGACCCAGGTGTGCTG
>NW_006441953.1:3083243-3087152 GCF_000325575.1 Pteropus alecto | reverse complement strand
ACTGCCGAAAGGCATCATGCAATCATAAGAACCACAAGTGCTGATCCAGCCACAACACTGGTTACTAGTAGACTGAGACCAGTACAAAACAGTCTGAGAGTCAATTCCTCCACGTGCATTGAAAAACTATAATGTTAAAATATATAATGAGATTGGATATTTGTATCAGCATTTCAATGTAGTGTTACTCCTGGAAAGTACTAGGAAAGAATTTGAGAAAATAGCACTACCACTACCATCACCAACTCCCCATCTTACCTTACCCTAGTATATGTGTGTGTTTTAATATATTTCCCTTTAATAGACCTCTTTACTTATTAGTACAAATTTTTAAAATGTGATAATACCAATTTCTTTGAGTTTTTAGAATAGAGATTATTTTTTGTAACGTGTTGTATCTTCCCTTACTTGTTAACACCTTCCCACCCCCCGCCCCCCAACTTGATCCATTGTGTAACTCTCAAGACATTTGGGGTAACTTGGGTTGATGTAAGAAATGTTCAAATTTGTAGAGAATTTTTATAAGAGTTTGTTTGAGCCAAGCTGATAACATGCCAGGGAGCAAGATCTCAAATGCTCCCAAGAATAACTGTTTTGCACCTTCTTATATGAATTTGATATTAAAGAGGGAAGGCACATGCAGGTGGGAGAAGGAAGGCCAGGTTTGGATTGCAGGAAAGTTAACAAGATTATGTGCTCTCTTGAGGGTTATTACCCGCTTCCAGGGGTATATTCCGTCTGGTATTTCAAAGGCGTGTTAATCTACTTGCACAAGAACAATGGACAGGGCTGGCTTAAAACCTTCTACCAAACAGTTAAAAGCCTGGGGCATGACTGCCCACCATAACCTGCCCAGTTAGGAATTTATGATCAGATCAGCCTCTGAGGTTGCTTTCCATAGAATTTTTTTTCTTTTCATTTGCATTTGGCTGTGTCAATTCTCTAATAACAATGAAAATATTTTTAAAACAAGACTGAATCATTAGACTGTTAACATTGGCACACTTGTATGTGCCTGGAAGTCGTTTAGTGACAGAATTAGAAAAATTCTCCTGCCTAAAGCTACCCGCTAGTTGCAAGTCACCATCAGGAAGCCTGGACTCTTAGATCAGCTCAAGGTCTTTTGAGAGAGGTGTAAAGATCTCACACTCTTATAAAGAGAAAAGACTCTTCTTCCTCCTCACTCTGGATAAAGTCACAGAAGAATTTAAGACTCATTTTCCTTCTGTGAATATTAAATGGTGAGATCTTTTTAAATGATGATTACATGAGAAAAATAATATATTTATTTATGTCTGATTATAGACTGAGAAGTAGAATAATTAAACTATATAAATCTCCTTACATGAGCCAAATTAAATATTTTAAATTAAATATATTTGGTATTAAAATACTTGAAAATTAGTAAAAATTCTTATTTACACTTTCCGATATGTATCAGTCTTCATTATTGGTATTTTCCCCAGATACTACAGAAGTGGAATGAAATATTTAATGCCCGATACAGTTAAATACATATGCATGTATTTACATGAAAATTCACAGACATACAAAATCTTTTACCTAAGAAAAAATTTAAATAAATTACGTGGGTTTTTGTGGGGATGGGAAGGGATGGGATGGGGATGAGGTGGAAAGTAAGATCCAGTTTAGCCAATATTCACTATTATTTGCAATGCTAAAGGGCAGTTTTGCCACTAGAGGACAGTATTTGACTAGAAATCAAAGAGCAGTAATGCTTTCCTTGCAAGCAAAAACAACTGGTTATTTTACCAACAGTATACATACAGTTATACTGTCAATAAACATCTCGAGTTTCACCTTTGATCTGATTTTTTTTCTTGTCTTTGTAAGTTTCATTTGCTGGATGTAACATCCAGCGATCCAAAGATCCGATTCCATCAACCCCCTATGAGATTATGAACTAGGTACAGTTTATATAAGTGGCCTTATTCCTCCTCTCTGCCTGCCGATTTCTGACTTGACACTCCTTGCCTTTGACATGCAGTTATATTCAATCAAGAAAAAATGCCTCAAAGTGTTACTATGAGCCCTAAAGCTTGGGATCTTCTTGTATATTTTTGAAATGAAAACTGTCCTTCTCTAGAGCTTAATCAACAGTTTTCCTTTTACTGCCCACAAAACACTTGGTACCTTCTGTGATAGTCCTAAAAATCCTACCTTGGTCCTATTCTTGTCCATTTCTTCCACCTGAAACCTAAATTTTATGTTTATTGCATATTCATTAACAGGAAATTGGTAAGCTTACATATGATTTTAACAATGAGGGCTAAAATGAAAATACTGTAAGATCTGACCCTTCTTAAAACGCGTTTTCAATTTAGAATTCATTCCTGGAGATGACTAATAATAATATTTGTTTCGTATTTGCATTTGTATTTTATTTGACCACTTCTCATTACCTAATATTTATAAATATTTTTCACATGGCTGGCACTATAAGTATAAGGTAATACTGATTTTAATCATATGATGTAGGTAGTACGATTATTACAGCTGAGATTGGGCCTAAGGGTGAATTTTTAACCATTTAGACTGTGAAGGAATGTAAGGATCTAGGCTGTGGCTTATTTGAGACACCGTGCAGGCAAGTGGCAGCAATAGTTTTCCTGACGCTAGAGTTAATAATACCTACTTGTTGGGTTTTCTATAAACACCCACTTAAGTCATCTAAATTAAAGTCAATGGTGTGACCTCTGAAGTGATAGGCAGATATTATTGGGCTTATTAATGTTTAAATGTAAACATTTATATTTACATTTAATATCTTTATATTCTTATGCTCACTAGAACAACTAATTAATCCATAAGATAGGTAACACACTGCTGGGGCCTGAAGGGACGATCATGGTTAAGACCAGACTCCCTAAGAAGTGTTAATGACACATAGAAAGTGAACGTGGATGTCTTTTTTGTGTATTATAATCTTAAGTAGAGATAAAACAAAATAACAGTTATGCACATCAAATACCTGTTTACACAAGTGTTGATTTAGAAAGCAAAAGTTGTACTAAACAGACATGCTGCTTTCTAGGAAGAAGTCAAAACCCATGCAGCAGTCCTGCAATACTGACAACTGACAGAGACAGACAGCTCTGTAAGCAGTCCCGGCCATGGACATGAGCACAGTGGGATGCACCTTGTAGTCTGGAGCATGTTTGAAGCCAACTAAGCTCTCTGATCTTTCCTGCAAGTATCAGAGTGAGGACATAACTCAGCCTGGCCACGTTTCCTAGGTTACAGAGGATACAGTGAGAAGATGACATGAGAGAACAAGTGGAGTTCATTGGGCCACGTTTCATAAGTTGGAGGGATTTGGATGATAAGCAACTCTCACTGCTTGGGATCCAAGCTCACCTATGAGCCACCCATAAGGACCCGGACGTTTCAGGTACCACAGCAGGAGTTCACAGAAGATTCTTGCTACCTTTGAGCTATCAGTGAGTGAGGCAGCTTTCCTCATGTATGCCTTGCTGCCAACTCCTGATTTTTTCTTCAAAACCAAGAAAATTATTTTAATGTTCACTAATAAAGTTAAATACATATGTATTAATAGGCTTTTTCTATACAGAGAAAAAACCGTCAACTTCAAATATGGTTTTCAGTTATTTTTTTAAGTGAATTATTTTTGCTTGTTTGCTTATTTGTTTGAGATCTACCTATTATATCCCATAAAAATGAAGTTAAATAATCAGATGTCAATAAATGTCTGGCGGATTGAAAATAACACTTTTTTTTAAAGTTTATTAGGGAGTTGAGACAGAAAACAAAGGTTCGGTTTAAGATGAATGATAATCCATTTAGCTCAACCTGAGAAGAAAAAAGTAGATCATGATTGTTAACACCACTGGCATTTTATTCAAGGTGAATTTGTAAACGTTGGCAGCA
>NW_006441953.1:3078878-3083221 GCF_000325575.1 Pteropus alecto | reverse complement strand
GGAATGAAAATTACACAATCTCACAATTTTTAAATTTTACACTTTTTCACCATAAAACTTAGGATTTTCTCAACTTTATTGAAGTATAGTTGGTTTACAAAAAAACTGCACATAATCTATCAATTCGGTGAGTTTGCATTTATGTAGATCCTGTGTTACCACCGCCGCAAAGGTAATAACGATATCCACCACCTCCAAAAAGCTTAGAATTTAGACTTAAATGTGTCATCCTAATGTTTAGACAGTGTTTGGTTTGTTTTTCTGAGAGCACACGTTTGCTCTGATGCTGCAAATTGCCTCAGTTCATCACAGGACAGGAAACACGAAATCTAGAAGATGGTATGTTGACCCGACCCTCCACCGCGCCTCTCTTCGCCCCGGCAGCGAAGTGCTAGCAAAAGACCACAGGAGGGAGCCCGGATCCTCCCCTGGAAAATCACTTAGGATTGATGGGCTCCTCAGAGGACCACCTGCAGGGTAGGTCTTGTGAGCATTCAGTCCATTTCCTGAGAGATTTATTTCAAAGCATTTGAAAATGCGCTGAAGTGTTAAGCATAAGGTGCAGCCTCGGAATGGCAAAATCCATGTCCTTTCCAGACTGAAAAAGCAACTCTTATATCCCCTTATGAGAGGAACTTTGTTGCAAATGTAGAAGAAAGCTAAGGATTTATTTTTACAAATTTCTCAGGATGAAGAATGTAAAATGGTATTTGCACCCTAGAATAAATCTGGATCTGGAAATTTACAAAGTTTATTATCCAATCAAATATAACCAAACATTCAAAGAAAATAAATCCATAAAGAGGATAATCAGGCAGTAGGAAAAGGCCCAGAAATGACACAGATGATGGAACTATAAACAATAACAATTTAAAAGTTATAATAACTATACTCCCATATGTTTAAGTGCTAGAGGAAAGATTAAACAAGCAGAGATATAGGAAATATAAAAGGACACAAGAATATGAGGTAAAAATTAATAAAAGCAGATATAATGCTGGAGCAAATAAGAGTAGTGAAATAGAAAACAGAGCAATAGAAGCTGTTCAAAATAACAGTCAAGAGGAAAAAAAGACTAAAACAAAATTTGATCACAGCGTTAATAAACTGTGAACAAGTTCAAACGGCCTAATAAATGTGTAACTGCAGTTGTTGAAAGGGTGGGGGATATAATAAAAAATGTATTTGAATAAATAATGGCTGAAAATTACCCAAATTTGGTAAATACTGTAAACCCACAGATCTAAGCAGATTAGTGAACCCTGAGGAAGGAGAAATATAAAGAAAAAAAAAAAGCAAAGCACAAAGTGCTTAAAACAAATGATACAGAGATCATCTTAAAAATATCCAGTGGAAAATAATGTAGTACAGAGATAAGAACATGAGCACAAGGACTGCATGCTTTTTGATGGAAATAATGCAAACCGGAAGAAACAAAATATTGATACATCCAACAACCTGGATGTATCTCTGAGGAGTTACCCTCATTGGAAAAAGCCAATCACAAAAGATCACATACAGATTTATGCCATCCTTATAACATTCTTGAAATAAGTTTTAGAAAATAGGGATCAGTTACAGGTAGCCAAGGACTAACAAGGGGATAGGTGTGAATGAGACAGGAGCAGGTGTGACTGTACAAGGGCCACATAAGCAATGCTTGTGGTGACGGAAACACTCTGCGTGTTGCCTGCATAAATGCTAGTATCCTGGTTGTTTTTTGTATTATTGCTCTGCAAGATGTCACCACAGGGAGACACTGGGCAAAGGATACATGGGGTCTCTCAGCATTATTTCTTACAAGTGCAAATTTACAATTAGCTGAAAGTAAAAAGGTTAATTAGAAACTAAAAAAAAAATAACTAACTAGTCTGGATATTTCTTACCAGAACCTTTTCCCTTGGGCAAGAGAGGTTCACATTATGCAAAAAAATAACGTAGACCATCTAGGAGAAGGAAAAGGTTGAAGAGAAAGCAGTAGAAGGGACAGCTCTTGGGGAACAGGAAAGGGTATCGATGTAAATCAGGAATCGAGATAACAGAAGTTTCCAGACTTGATCAGCCCTCCCTCAATGGAGGAGACAGGACCTCAGAGGGGAAGGGTATCCCAATGCCATAGAGCAGCTCAGCCCAAGGCACTGGGATTGAGCTTCTGAGACAATTCCTGAGCCCACATGTGGAACAGAGAAGAAACACGAAAAGCTTGCAAAGGACCATGTTCAGTGGGAAATTGAGCTTGAGTGTGTGGGCAAGTACTGCCAGTACCAAGAAGCAAGAGGAATCCCAGGTATGTTCTGGGCTCTGCAGAGATCCCAGGCCCATTGCACATGTTTGGGGTAGGGAGGGAAGTAAGGAGAGGGAAACTGGATTTTTCATACTGAAAGATAAGAACTAGGAACCTGATTTCAACTGATTTAGAAAAATAAAGCAAGTTAATATTTTGTTGCTGCTGTTGACGTTGTTATTCTCCAGAAACAGGCAGTGAAATTTATATCCTCCAGTATATGTCACAAAATCTTTTCTTACTGATGTACTGCAGAAAGGAAGATTGGATTTACTTAATTTCAAGAATTGTATTTTCTTTATATTATCTGGTGTAAATAGCCCATAATCACTTTGACAAAATGGCTAGAGTGTTTTTGGAGCCAGGACCTGCCTTCTTACTTTTGATAATAATAACAAGTTAAATATTTTTACATCCTAGAACGAGTGAGAGTTTTTATTTACTGTATGTTTTCTTTTGAAATCTTTCAGAGACACTGGAATGACCATAAATTATTAGCATTGGGGCTGTTACTGAAATAATTAGACACACAGAAGGATTAAAAGTAGATACATATGCAGGTAAATAATGGGCATCCAAGCTGTCATGCTTTTCAGAAGTAAATAAAGTATATGTAGATATTAAACCATTTTTAAATACATTATTAATTCAATCATTTTAATATTAAACCTTTGTAAAATGCTAACAGAATATTATTTTCCTGTTATGTTTTCAGGCACATGTGAACATTTCCCACAGCTTTTATGTTGAAGCTTATTTTTCCCCTTGAAGCTGAAAATACTCCCAACTGGTGGGCACCTTTTCTCAGCTAGAGAAAAGAAATTTGCTGATTATTCTTAGTTCCTCGGCAACCAGATTTACCTTTCTTGGACTTCCCTTGAGAATTGTAGTGGGTCAAATAGTGTTCCTCCAAAATTCATGTCTACCCAGAACCTCAGAACGTGACCTTATTTAAAAATACAGTTTTTGCTGATGTAATTATTTAAGTTAAGATCAGGTCATACTGGATTAATGAGAGCCCTCAATCCTGTGACTGGTGTCTTTATAAGAAGAAGAAAGGAATACACAGTCATACAGGAAGAGGCAAGAGAAGACATAAGCAGAGATTAAAGTGGTGAATTCCAAGGATTAGCAGGACCAATCGCAAAAGAGGATGAGACTAGGAAGGACCTCCCCCGGAGCCTTCCGAGGGAGTATCACCCTGACATTTGGTTTGAATCAGGATAGTTACTTCTGTTTCCCAGAGAATATGCTGACTTTTTTGGTGTTTTAAGGAACAGCCAAGTGATTCTGCAGCTACTTTTTCAGCTAAACAAAAGAGAAGATGTTAAATCAGTTGAGTACATTTTTAAAAAATCATTCAGTGCCTTTCTTGTTAGAAAGAAAAATTGATTTCCTGAAGTCTGAACTGCAGCCAGCAGTCATTGCTGTTGATTAGGAGGATGGGGATAGTAGAAAAATATACAATCAGCTGAGAATTGAATGAAGATGAAGTATCGCTCTAGCTCTGTCCTATTTTCTAGTAATGTGTTCATCTAACGCTTCGGGAAAAAAGTAATTCTGGCATTTAAAAAACATACTGAAATAATTAGACACACAGAAGGATTAAAAGTAAATACATATGCAGATAGATAATGGGCATCCAAGCTGTCATGCTTTTCAAAAGTAAATAAAGTATATGTAGATATTAAACTATTTTTAATATATTATTAATTCAATCATTTTAATATTAAACCTTTGTAAAATGCTAACAGAATATTATTTTCCTGTTATGTTTTCAGGCACATGTGAACATTTCCCACAGCTTTTATGTTGAAGCTTATTTTTCCCCTTGAAGCTGAAAATACTCCCAACTGGTGGGCACCTTTTCTCAGCTAGAGAAAAGAAATTTGCTGATTATTCTTAGTTCCTCGGCAACCAGATTTACCTTTCTTGGATTTCCCTTGAGAATTGTAGTGGGTCAAATAGTGTTCCTCCAAAATTCATGTCTACCCAGAACCTCAGAACGTGACCTTATTTAAAAATACAGTTTTTGCCGATGTAATTATTTAAGTTAAGA
>NW_006441953.1:3062655-3078291 GCF_000325575.1 Pteropus alecto | reverse complement strand
TCTGGCATAATTACTATTCTTATTCATATGATACCATTTTCTCTGGAAATATGTCAAAATAGAATTAGAAATGCAAATATATATATGTGTGTATATATGTGTATATATATGTGTATATATAATATGTATATATTATATATATGTGTGTATATATATAATTATATTATAGGAATTGTTTGTTAAAGGTAAAGAAGAGATAAGAACAGGTGTAGGTGAGGTCATTCTAACACCTGTGAGATGAGAGCGAGAAAGGGGTCGACTGGATTAGAAGAACTTTAAACTTAATGTAACTAGGGAAAAAGTCCTGATGAAGTCTCTAGGAAGCCCCAAACCAAAGATTGCTCATTATAGGATCTCCTGTCAGACAGAAATGCCCCTGTACTCCAGCCATGCTCAGAGAGAAAATTAGCATACACGTAAACACTAGCTGAAACAAAGCTCATGTAGTTTTCTAATACTATCATCAGGCAATAAGCATTACAAGTGGTAAAAGATATATTTCATCAAGCTAAAGAGGTCATCCCACCAGGAAGATAACATAATTATAAATTCTAAATATGTACTTAACAACATAGCTTAAAGGACATTTGAAAATTTAAAAACTAAAGGTAAAGTAGAAAATTTTACAATCTTGGTGACAACTTTAACATGTCTTTCTCAATAATTCATAGAACAAATAGCAAAAAATTAGTAGGAAATAGCAGATCTAGAAAATAATGTTTAAGAAACTTGAACGAACTGGTATTTAAATATCTTTTTACCCAGTTATGACAGAATGCACATATTTTCAAGTGCAGTTGGGACATTTATCCCAAATTTACAATACCGTAATGTAATATTGTTCCAAAAGAATTACATTCTCAGAGTATGTTTACTAACCACAGTGGTGTAAATAAGCTAGAATTCAAAATAGCAAAACAATAACATGACACTAATGATTGCACCGTTGTCCAAGATGGAGAAACAGAGACCGGATTTAATATTGTACCTGAAACAACCAAAAATGTAGATCAAACCTATGCAAGAACAGTTTTCAAGAGAGGGATCCTCAGGAAATGAAAGACAGTGTCAATGACAAAAGAAGAAACAAATTAGGTGAACCCTAAGATGGCCCTACTTCCTGTGTGAAGAGAGTTCTAGTCTGCATTGCAGAAAGGGGAAACTGAGGGGGAGCTTGGTGGGCTGTCTGAGTTTAGGATGGAGCTGAGTCCTGGGAGGCCAGTGAGGTAGACTGTCAGAGAAGGGAAAGCTGCACATAGAATTCCAAAGATTCTAAAGATTCCCTTGAGTATTCCTCAGAGTACCGATAGCATATGTGCATGAAGACATCAACTAAAGCTGAGGAAATAACTATGCTAAATAATTACAGGGAACTGTACCCAGCACTCATACAAGGACCAGGATGAAAAACTTTGTAATTCATGGAACACTGGGTAGTGTACTCAGAGAGACCTTGCCTAAGTGGTGGGGGATCAGTATCCCCAGATTAAACACTGTGATGGGAACAAATCTCAAAATCAAATCTTGAAAGAATAAACTTTTTAAGTAACTGCATTTTAAGGAACTGCATTTCAGAACAAAGCTAAAGGATGGATGATAGATAGATGATAGATAGATAGATAGATATAATATAGATATATAGATATATACATATTTGTGTGTGAATTATATATATGAATACTCAGCATAGAATAAGGTAAAATTCATGTCTGACATCCAATAAAAATTATTACAAGGAATACTGAGAAGAAAAAAAGATGTAACTCAAAATGAAGAGAAAAATCAAACATTTTGAACTGACCCGGACTTACTTGGACTTAAAATTAAGAGACAATATTAAATAATTGTATTCTATATGTTCAAAACTTCCAATTTTTAAGATGAAAAATACACTGAATAGAGAGATAGACTATTTCAGAAGGAAAGGTTAGTGAACATGAAAACATAGCAAGAGAAACTGTATGAATTAAACACACACACGCACGCACACACACAAAATGAGTGAAGAAACACCGAACAGAATATCAATGAATAATAGCAAAACTTCTTAGTGTTCTAAAATACTTAGGACTCCCCGAGTTCCAAGGGAGTGGGAAATATTTGAAGAAAATAATGGTTAAAATTTTCCAAAGTTGGTGAATACAATAAACCCACACTCTGAGATGTTAACTCTAAGCACAAGAAACATGAATAAAATTATGCCAAAGCACATGATAATCAAATTTGCCAATGGCAGTGAGAAAAAAAAAAGTAAATCTCAGAAGAGTTAAAGCTTTAAGCTAAAAACTATAGGCTTCTAATTTCCGGTAATGGTTGTCTCTATTAACAAGCTCGATTATAGTGCTAAAAATAATTAAGCATGTTGGATAAACTTTAAAAAATCAGGACAAAATGGCTGAAATATTTACTGAGGTCAAAATATACTAAGGGCAAAACTGAAAAGGAAATGAAACACAACTGGGCACAAAAGCACCCTCTCTCTTTTTTTCTAAGAGGCATCAGTAAATTGGGAGAAGTTCTGATTACCTCTCATGGTAAAAGGAACATAAATCAAAAACCTGGAGCCTATGCTGGGGATTCAACTCATCACAAAATGAGGGAATAATACAAAGTGACATACCCTCAGTGGAAGCAGGAACCAGAATTAAACCAGCCACCATGCAAATATACAGGTTGTGTTTGTATGTTCTGGAAGGTTCAGAGGCGCATGAGCCATCAAACTGTTTTAAAGTAGTTCTGCATTGCTAAGAGCTTTAAGAGCACAGAGAATGTGCTTAGGCAAACTCTATACAAATAGATTTTGAAATGGTCAGCACAAGGTCAAAGATACAGGTGCAGAGGAAAACCAGGACCGATGCCTGAGAATAAACAGAAATGACAGCCAGGAGAAACACGTGAAAACTTCATATGTTGGAATAATGGATACAGATTATTGAAAATATAACCATAGTAACTATGCATAAAAATAAAAGAAACATTTTTGAAAATTTCTGAAAGGCAGAATTACAGAAAATGTCATGAAGATTTGAAAAAAGACCAATTAATATTTCTAAAACTAAAAATTCATTAGCAGAAATATAAAAAAACAAAACCCCAAATTTAAGCCTTACTAAGTAGGAACAGTTTTGGTTTCACCATGCCAGTATAAACTGTCCAGAGCACACACCATTATTACAACTAAAATTTGACAGATACATAAAATAAAAAATAAAGCTATTCAAAGAATCTGAAAGTTAAAGCAGCTGAATTATGGGAGAGAGTCAAATATTGAGAAGCAATTCTCCCAAGGGTGAGTTTTCTTGTTTTTTTTTGTTTGTTTTTGCTTTATCCTTCTGGTGGCTTGACTTCCATCTTGGGCTCCAGTCACAGTGGTGTCGGCAGCCAGGACACTGATAGACTCATCACCTTGTTTATGGCCAGAAGAAAACATTGAAAGCGCCTTAGGCAAACTAGAGTGTGAGAGGAAATCCTGGAGGGGAGAGAGCCAGAAAAAGGGATCCCCTATGTCTTTGTATGAATTCGTCATGCCACAGCCTGACCCCTAAGCCACAGGTGTGGAGGCACACCGAAATCAGCCTGAGCAAACCTCTGAGAACCGAATTGACTCGAACTATCCACACAGTTTCAACCTCACCCCTGACTACACATGCCCTGGACAAACCTAAATCAGCAGAGCAAAAGCTGTGAGCATTGAATTACTATCTGAACCACTCTCCATAGTTTATATAAAATTAAATTTTGAACATTTAGATTGTTTGACTTTACAGGAAAGTGCAAAAGAGTTTTCCAAAGTTTCTGACTGGAACATATTCCTCCTATCTGAAGAATTTCCTTTAGCATTACTTGTGATTCAGACATACTAGTTAAGAATTCTCAGTTTTTATTTGTCCCAAAATGTATTTCCCTTTATTTTTTTAAGTTCAGAATTCTAATTTAAGAGATTTTCCTTTCAGTACTTTAACGTTTCACAATAATTTCTAATGGTTCTGTAATTCTTGTCTTTTTTTCCTCTCTATCTAATGTGTTTTTCCCCCTCTGGCTACCATCAAGATTTTCTTTCTCTCTTCAATTTTCAGCAGTTTGAACATAATGTCCCTAATTTCTCAGTACTCCTGTAAGAACCTTAGCCTCATGAGGCATAGAAATTGTATATGATATAAAGATAGAGCATGTTTGCTTTTACTTTCCCTAGAAGCATTTCACTTTTCATGTACCATGAGAATTAGAACTATAGCTTTTTGTCTAGTGAATGTCTGTGTTCTGAGCACCAGTGGTTACAGCCAGATTGGGTACCTAGGTTAAGCTCCAGGTAAAAGGAACTGAAGCTGATCTTTCTCAGTATTTACATTTTAAATGGGAGGATGCTCAGATCTTATAGTCATCAAATTTGAGACACCGCAGGTTTGTCAGGCCTTGGAAAGATTCATTTACATCTCAAAATATTATATAGAGAAGGCAAGATCCTCTTAATCCTATCTTAAAGGAGCAAAAGTTAGTTTGCTCTCCTTTCAGTAGAAAACTATCTCCTGAATATAAGAGACAATCCATTGTTCTCCATCACTTTCCTGTGGAGTGCCTGGCCACTGGAGTAGGCGGTAGGTGATTTTTCCATCTGGTTTTCATTGTAGTGCTCCAGAAGTAAAGTCTGAAGCAAGGGAAGCTTAGGTGCTCATTATTTACTGTAAAATAATTAGTAAGTAGTTTGTCTCTGATCCAGAGCACCTCGTGTATGCGTTTAAAATAAAATAAAATTAATACTATAACAAAATGATCAGTTTTGATCATTTACTAATCTTTCCAAAGTATAAGCTTTTGTTTGCAATTTATTTCGGTTACAGTACTTGCTTTTCTTATAAATTTCAGCTTTAATTCTTTAATTGTTTTTGATTTTGTGCTATCTCTCCCTGCCTTTCAATTTCAATATTAAATTTGAATTTTAAACGAATTAAATAATAGAAATTTAAATATGAGCAATACTATAAGAAAGAGTATTTTTTCTCCCTGCTCTTCTATGATAATGATGTCTCGTTGGTATGAGATTCTTGCATCACAGTCCTTTTATTTTAAAACTCTGTAAATTTGTTTTTATTATTTTCTATCTTTCAGATTTCTAGATGTCAAGTTCAGTACCAGTTTGATTCTCTCATTATTGTACATAACCTACTTATTCTGTCTCTATTATTGAGCTTCAGAAATTTCACTAGGAACTTTTCTGCAACAGACCTATGATATCTTTCGGTTACATTGTTCTCAGCTTAGACAGTTCTTCTCTCTCTTTCTCTCTCAACCTCTCTCTCTTTCTTTTATTATTGTTTATATTTTGCACAAATATGTTGCACAAATATTGGTTGTGTGTAGGTATTTTTCCAAATACAATACATACATTAGAACATTAGCTTGGTTTTCAGTAACAACATATATATTTTTTTAAAATTCTTAGTTGTGTGTTTGAATTCGAAAATCATGCTTTTAATTCCAAAATGTATTTTTGTATTGTACTCTTTTTCCTTAAAATTTTTTATTACCTTTACAATTATATTTCTTTTCTTAATTTTCTAATTGACCTGTTTCAACAAGATAGCCTGTTCTTATTTTTTGAGTTGGTTTAGACCTATGAAATTATTGAGTCCTCCACAATGAACTGTATTTTTTTTAGCTGTTCATATCGAATTCCATTCAGGATGATGGCATCTCTTGTGTTGGTTGCACTTGTAGATGGTAGAATACAAGGTCGAAAGTCTGTTTCAGTTGATCTGTGACAAAAGAAATGGAAAACAACTTTCTGCTATGAGGTAGTGCAAGAAGCTTCTTTTTTAAAATCTAGGTGTAAGCAGAGAGAGCTAGTTCTTTCCTAGACATGTTAAATGGCATGAGTTCACTGCAGTCTCTTCTCTAGAAATGAGTACCACCACTGAGCAGGAGGACAAGGGATTTTAGGCAAATCATTCTTATTGAGTTAAAGGATTCGATTTCATTGGTCTGACTGGCTCTCGCAAGACATGCAAGGAATGTATAGTTATTGCCATAGGAATCAATAACCAACAAACATTCTTCTGTCACTAAATCCTTTATTTTCTTTCTCTCTTTCTTGATCCTTTTACTGACAATATTACCCCACAACTACTCTCTTTTCTCTTTGCATATTCTGGCTTCAGATTCACCTGAAATTTCCTCCAGGCTATTTAGGTAGCTAAGTCTTTCTAAGAGGTTATAAATAAGGAGGGTAAGATCTTGAGTCAGCCTTCAGATGATCAGTTTTATAATATTTTCGTTTTCATATGTTGTTTTTAAACTCAGATGTTCAGCATTGTGCTATACTTGTTTCTTAATTCATAGCAGACAGTTATAACAGTTTCTAGGTAATGTCATTGATTAATTTTATTGTAGTATTGCTTCCTTTTTATTCCTCATTTGGATAACCATTCTTTTCCTATATACACCTACTATAATGGGTTTAATAAATTTCTTCAAGTAGGTATTTATTTTGGGCAAATAGTATGTAGTGTTATTTTGGGCCAATCATGAGTGCATATGGTACTAACCATACAAGTTACATGTACATTTGTAGTAATAAGTCTCTCTTTCTAGTCAATAATCTTTTAAAATATCTATTCTTCTCACTGTGTATATATCTAGTTCATCACTACTCTCCACTCAATAATATTTATCTACTACCTGGATGATGAACACATTTGCACCTATATACCTGCTACCAGAAATAATGCTGTGGTAAACAAAAATCCCCATCAGGCTTATTTACATCAAAGTATAATCACTCTATAATGGTCTTCTCCATTTTCAGTGGTTATAAAGAGAAATCTCAGGATGGGTGGGAAAGAAAAGAACTGGAAAATTTATCAGTCTTTACCTGGTCAGCATTACTTTCAAAATATGTGATTCACACAGATGTGCCAATCACTTCATAAAATAATTCAATAATATCATCAGGGGTGTACATTTATATCAGGCTTACTGACTCATGTACCAAATTACTAATTTACAGAGAAAGAATGTATAAAAATGTCATCTTATTCTATTAGGTTATTATTAACTTTCACTTTGGGGGAAAAAAGAAAATAAATAAGTGAAGGTTTCCTCAAAAACAAAATCAATATTTGTTATTGGTCCACCAATAGCAATTGGTTCAATTATTAGAAATACCTAATTATGGAAAATGTTCTCTATACATATGTCACAGTTTATGTTACAGTTGCAAAAGATCAGTAGCCTCTTATCAGAAGAAACCACTGATTAATATTTCATTCTTACCAAAGCATGCATTCTCAATTGTCTTTGATTTAATTTTTAAATCTTTAAAATGTTTTAATATTCCTAGACTGATTATATGACATAATATAAAGCAGATAGGAAAACCAGTAGAAGATTATTGTTCATACAGATAAAATTAACAAACAATTATTTCATTAGTCAAATTACTACCACAATGGGAAATATAGTGGCGAGATGCCCAGACAATGTTTAAAAAAAAGAATCAGCACCATTAGAATTAAAATTCATTGTAAGCTGACATTTTACTATATATTTAGCATAAAACCCATGCAAAATAATTTTTTATATTTAGTTTTACCATTAGAAATATTTCTCTAAAGAGACAAGAATGAATTCCACAGCTATAGGTTTCTTTAAGAGACAAGAATGCATTCAGAAGCAGCAGAATAGTTTCTGTATGGCAATTTTCAAATTCAGTTATTTCTTTTTACTGTGTATGAGGTCTTCTGGGTTTTTAACTATCTTCCAAGCTAGTTCTCGCTTAATCCAATCCAAATTTCTGATCACATTTGAAAGATAATAAGCAAATTAGATTTCAGTGGGAAAGGACAGTTAGCCCCAACTCATTTGGTGGCATTTCAGCATCATTTGGTTAGCTCAGGATAACTGGGTTTCAGGTCTGTGAATCCAAGCAGAAAGCTCACAGTGTGAAGAGCAACAGTGTACCCTCACATTGTCAAAGTTTACCAGTGCATTATTGTTGTTATTATTAATGATAAAGAGAAGAAAATACAACTACTGTTTTAAAAGAACTCTGCATTTTGCAAAATATTCTTAGATTCAACAGGTACTACAATGAATCATGTTATGAAGCATCATTATTATATATTTATATGTGTCCAATGTTGGTAGAAACATCTGAGTTTGAAATTTGGAACTAAATAATTTTATATAATTTATCTAATTTATTCAGTTAGAGTTAATTTAAAAATATACTCTGTTTGAATAAGATGGAACCACAACAATATTTATTAATTTATTTATGTTTATTTATAAACATAAATAAATAAATTTTAACAAGTCAAAGAGTGTATATCCCTATATTGTTAAATCTCTTTTCTATAAGCGAACATAGATCCTAAACAAGGGCAACCGTCTTTGTCAAAATCTGGATAGCATTTCATTTGCTTTTTACTAAGATGTGTTGATCTAAATAATCTTAATATTTTCTCATTGATAAAGTTTAGATTTTTTTAAAGTAAAGAATATTCCTTTGGATAGAAGATGGGCAAAATATGTAAAATAAAATTATTTAGATGAATGAATCAGAAGCCTGAAAACTAGAATAATGAAATCCACACACAAAGTCTACAGCAAACTGAAATAAAAACTAGTGTAACAGAAGGTTAGTTTGAAAAGATTGAGCAGGTACCAAGCCATTAGATTAACTAGAATAGAGAATAAAACTTATCAGTGACTAGAATAGTTATATCTGCTACTCAAGACACCATCTTTGTAAGATAGTTTTTAAGTCAAAATCAGAAAGAATGACTGGAATTTTCCCTTTGGACTTGGCATTTGGACTGTGATGAAATCTAAATAGTTTATTTTAGATTTACTCCATATTATTATTGGTACTAAAATGTTGCTTTGCCATTAAAATTCATGCTTACTAGAATAAACTATAACCAGTTCTTTGCTATTCACCCATCTCCTTCAATAGATATAATCAAGTATCATTAGATTCTGTCTATTAATTTGTTAATTATGTCATGGTGCAAATATTCAAAAACTGGCCTCCGTAAACTTACATTTTTTATATTTTTCTGATAATATTTTAGAAGAAAATGTGAGGAAATATGGCAAATTTGGAGAAACATATTGTTTATTTAGCATTAAAATACATTTTTAAATCACCTAATTATACTACTTTATATTTATTTGTTTTGGTATATTTCAACATTAAAAGTGATATTTTGATACTTTATCTCCACATTCCAGATATATGCCCAAATTGAGCCTGAGGTTTTTGTTATATAGTTTACATATCACTAATTATATAGTTTACTTATATAATACACTAATATTATTTTAAAATCACACAATTATAATGTGCAAGCCACATTTCAAACCTTTTTTCCCTAAGATAATGTGGTTTGATCAACTTAACAGAATATGGGAAATAAAATTCTATTAACTAATTTTGCCTCTTTTCATTAGTTTTGGGACTCAAACTTCATCTGTATAGCTTGGCTGTTCTGATATCCACATATCTATTATGTCCTTTCTGGTTTTTGTCCTTAACTTCTTGAGAAGGGAAACTATGTCTCTGGTGTTCTCCATGGTTAAGTGCTATTATTTCACAAAGCATCATCAACTTAGCTTATGTTAGAGCTTCACTGAGGTGTAGCTTATTGATATGTAATTTATATACAATAAAATTCATCTATTTAAAATTCACTGTTAAAAGAGTCTTGATAAGTGTATGCAAACATGTAATTGTGACTAAAATGCAGTTTTAGAACACCTATCTCCTTAAAAAGCTTTTTGTGCCCATTTACAGTCTTTCTCCAAAGTTTCTCTGCTCCCAGGGGATAACTATCTACTTTTAATATTGTATATTCTAGAACTTCATGTAAATAAAATCATACAGTAGAATCAAAACTACCCTTTTGTGGTAAATTTCCTTTACTTAGCATGAAGGATTTTTGCGCTTCATCCATGTCATTACACACATCAGATCTTAGTTCATTTTTATTGTCAAGTACTATCCTGTTGCATGGATAAACCATGTTTTGTTTGTTCATTCATAATGAATAGCCATCTAGGTTACCATTTGTTGGCTAATATAAATAAGGTGTCTATGAATACCTGAATATGTTTTTGGGTGGACACATGTTTTTATTCTTTTAGAAAGATACCTATTAGATCCCTCTCTTTATTGACAGACTTTAAACCAACTGAGTAAAAGAGAGAGTCAGCTGATAAAAATCAAAACATTCCCCTCATTACCAAAAAAGTTATTGGAAAATGTGGCTTAGGGCTGTAGAAGACTGAGTTTTTCAGTGTTGCACTCCAGAATTACGCAGACTTGTCCATTCTGTCATAGGCACCAATGACAGATTAAAGTAGATTACCTAGTCAGCAAATAGTGCTTCTCGAATGGAGTGCAGGGCCCAGAGGAGTACTGTGATATGGGATGTCTGTGCACACAGAAACCAAGGTGTAAAAGTCAGCATCTCAATGTTCCTTAGCTATTTGTTTTCTTAACCCATTGTGTTAAGCCTGTAGTTAACCAGAATGTGGCTCTATCTGACAGAGGAGAAAGTTCACAATATAGTAGGCAGTCCTGTTCCCACCTACGTTACTCTACTCTAAGTACAAAACATTGCTTCTTTGTAGATTCTTCCACATACTTTAAGTGGCATTACATATTGAACCCCCAGAGGCTCTGAAAGCCAGAATTGTCTTATTCAAACAAATTCCATGGCTACTCTATTCCCAAAAGAGAAATTTTTATTTCCTATTTTCAACCATAAATTATTTTTTTCAATCTTTTCTAGTAGCCTCAGTTCTGCAAGTAAATCAAATGGCTTGACAGTCTACAAACACAATATCAATAAGATGCCCCATATTTGAACATACAATCTCTTGCAATATTAAATTTTGAAGAAGGAATTTATGTTAAAGTACAAATAACTTAAAGTCTAAATTTCCGCCTCTGTGAATTAAAGTGTAAAGATATTGAAGTCCCACATCCGCACAATACATTTTCTTATTTTTCTCATTCTCAGCTGAGATTGAGAACAAAATAGATTGTTTGCAAAATAAGATAAGAGCAGGGTTCTTTCAATGCTTCATCTTCTCTCTGGAATAGGTAAAATTCCTTCATAGGTTTCAAATTAATGAGCTCTGATGGGTCTCACTTTTTAAAAAGCTCAGCATTAAGAGTACATCCAAATTAATACAGCGGATAGCCAGCACTCACAAAACTTAGAAATCTATACAAACTGTCTTTAGATCTGATATCTTGACAAAATTTCTAGAAACCAATGCATAGTGAAGTTAAAGAACATAGAAATGGATTTGAACTTCAGGTTTCAACTTTGACTTGTAAAGAGTTTAGAAGTCATCACTTCCATCCTTACCAAAAAAAAACAAAACAAAACTATAAAACCAAAATTCAACAACTTTTGGGGCCTATAAGAGAACTGAGGTTTCAGGGCAAACCACCCCTGCCAAATTTGGAGAGACAGGTACATCTGGAGAGATACAGCAACAACGATCTGCTTACTGAGCAGAATTCCGTGGAGCATAAACTAGTGTGGACACTTGAATTGTAATTTAGACTAACCGTGGATGGCTGAGCATGAACTAGCATCAGAGTAAGAAACTTCTGGGGGCTGCATTCTTAAGAATGGCCCCACACTTTCATGGACTTTCCTTCTGGGACCCTACCAGGTTCTCCTAGTAGGGACTCTAGAAAGATCATTTCTTAGCCCTGTCAGGCAGAGGGGAAGATTAATCATTGTAAAATACAGTCAGAGCCTTCACCATAAAAAAATAAAATAAAATAAATATTAAAATAGTTTTATGTTTTAAAGAGTACTCTCTAGAGGAAAGGCCATTAAAGAAATGCAATTGTGAAATCTTATTCCAGCTGGAGGAAGAGAGGCAAATCTAGCCCCCTGTAGCTTTCTTGTCTCAACTAAAAACAAATGTTCCAAAAAATTGGAAAATCTGAAGCTAGAGAAAGGAGTAAGGGGCTAAGGAGGAAAAAAGCTGTACTACTGGAGTAAAGAAAAAAAACATTTATAAAGGCCACAGACTCAAAATAAAGATACAAAAAAAGAGGCTAATCAGAGAATTATAGAGCCCCTTACCCAAACCCTTACCCACATCAGTAGGTGCCTAGGACAATCACAGCAATTATTGCTGTAAGAACTGCAAGACACACATTCTCCAAGAAGTAGTGCTTAAGAGGGCCCTAATGCCAAGAGGGGACACAAAAACAAGAACACTGGAGGAGTTTTAGGCCTCTAGTATCTATAGGTACAACGAACATTAAATACAGCCTAAGTCCTAGCCAGACTGGCATAAATCCTCATACTGAAGGCTTATTTACCTAAATTTCTATTATTCTATTGCCTCGATTCATTTTGGCCATTATAAAAAAAAAAAAAAATACCATAAAGTGGGTAGCTTAAAACAACAGAAATTTATTTCTCACAGTTCTGAAGGCTGGGAAGTCCAAAATCAAGGGACCAGCAGATTCAATGTCTGGTAAAGATCCACTTCCTGGTTCATAGATGGCTGTTTCCACTGTAACTGCATGTGACAAAAGGGAGAAATGAAGCTCTCGGGGTGTCTTTTGTAAGGGAACTAATTCCACTCATGAGGACTGAGGCCTCATGACCTACCTAATCACCTTTTAAAAGCCTCACTTCTGAACACCATTTTAAAAGCCTCACTACCTAATCCAACATACCGAGGATTAAGTTTTAACGTATACATTTGGTGGGTGAGCAGACACATTCAGCTCACAGCCCCAAGTCAGTTGAAAACATATGTCCACACAAAAATCTGCACATAAATGTTATAGCAGCTTTATTCATAATTGCCAAGATCTGGAAGCAATAGAGATGTACTTCCATAAGTGAATGAATAAACTGTGGTACAGCCATACAAAAGAATACTATCAAGTGATGAAAAGAAATGAGCTCTCAAACCACAAAAGACATGGAATAATCTTAAATGCATATTGCGCAATGAAAGCAGTCAGTCTGAAAAGATTACAAACTATGATTCCGATGATATGACATACTGGATAAGGCAAAAGTATAGTGATGGTAAAAAGATCAGTGTTTGCCATGGGCTTAGGAGGAGAGAAAGAGAATTGAATAGGTGAAGCACAGGTGTTTTTTTTTGTTGTTTTTGTTTTTGTTCTTTTTTAAGATGATAAACTATTCTGTATTATATAATTGTGGATATATGATGCTAAATCATATAAGGAGATTTCAGGATGAAATGCATACTGTGTTGACATGTGAATCTAACTTATTATTAATGTGTCAATTAATTTCATTGAGGGCAGTGGGGATAAAAGATACTGACCTAAGTAACTTTGGAAATGAATAAATTTGTTAAAACTAAAAGCAAAGAAAACTATACAAAGCAGCGTATTCTAGCTGATAAAGGTGTTTCCTATGGAGGTGGTGGTTAACAATTATGGTGCCACACTCTACATGGATACTGGAATTGAATAAACTAAGTAAATAAATGTCAAATGATTGAAACCCAATTTCTCACTGGCAGAGTGTATACAGATAAGCAAAGTGAGGAGACTAGAATGATCTATGCGGTAATAGATTAGAGTTAAGGAAATCAGTATGAGCTCACGTTTAGCTTAGTAGAGAAAATGGTTACACACACACACACTAATACTTTCAAAATATCTGTTTAATTAAAAATAAATTTAAAAAATTAAAAAAAAATAATCATTGATAGTTTAATCCACATAAGCAAAAGTCTATAGTGCTCTCAATCATTTTTATGAAGCAAAATAGTCTGGAGACCAAAAAATTTGAGAACTACTGGGCTAGAATATGTGTAGCTCAAGACTTTGAAATGAGGTTCATGAATCCTGGCTAGGTCTTGCCTTTAAAAACCAAGCTTTGTTGCATTTGTATTTTGCATTTACTTTTTCTTTATAAAGCTGATTAAAAGCTTTAGTTGTATAAATGAGTTCCATGGAAGTGTGGTGTCTATAACAAAGCTAGAGCTTTTGAAAGTCTTTTTTGTGATGAGAGTTTGACAGTTACATTTGAGATGAGAAAAGGTAAAACTCAGGAAATATGGCTGGGCCTGCTTAGTCTAGTTTTCTATTTGCCTAGTTAGAATTTAGTTTTATGATTTCAAAATTTTGCTCTTAAATAAGATATTCATGTATAGATAGAGCTAATGTTAGTACTTTACTTTTCATGGGTACTTTTATTAAGTCTTCAACAAAATGTGTAAAATATAACAATATTTTTATATATTTTTCCAGTAGGTACATCCACAAACTACCCTAATACTTAATCTGATAACTATTTACACAAGAATTAGTCCAACAGCTCGTCTTCACCAGAAAATAAAGTAGCATGTTATCAGATAAGAAATTTGCAATTGTTTTCATTGCAGAAGAGCAAGTACTTAAGGCTGATGTTTCTTTCCAGCTATATACTGCATTATAAGGAACATTATGTCATGTTTAAGACAAAGAGTATACATGTATGTACATGTATATAGCTTTACACAAGAATTAGTCCAACAGCTCGTCTTCACCAGAAAATAAAGTAGCATGTTATCAGATAAGAAATTTGCAATTGTTTTCATTGCAGAAGAGCAAGTACTTAAAGCTGATGTTTCTTTCCAGCTATATACTGCATTATAAGGAACATTATTTCATGTTTAAGACAAAGAGTATACATGTATTTACATGTATATAATACATATATGTGCATATATATATACACACATATCACACAGAGAAATTTATAATTTTTGTTTGCATAAAATAAAACCTGAAAAATCTCAAGGGAAAGGATACTTGGAATGCTTAGCATGTTCCAAATAAAGCAAATATGACTTTAAGAAATAAACTTAGGAATCTTCAAATTATTTTCATCCAAATGTTTCTAAGTTTTCAAAATGTTTTATTCTCCTCAAATTTGATCACATTATAGAAGTCAGCTACTGATGAATAAGCATGAGATGCAAAGAGAAAGGCCTTGACCTAGTGAAGTGTTATTAATTAGTTTGATTTGGTTAAACACTGTCACAATCAAATTAATTAATGGCAATAACAAATTGAGAGGAAGAAATGAGCAGATGGGAAGCCACCATATGCTCATGCCACACTCTTAATTGATAATAATTAAGTAATTATGAAATGAGAGAAAATAGTAATTCAAATGTCTATGGCATTTGAAATGCCTGCTTATAAAACCGTGTCATTTATAATGGATATTGTTTCACTTGGCCCTTGATTTAGCTAGAAGTATTCAATGCTAAGGAATGAAATCTCTCTAGTATTGTCCAACCCATCCTCATGCACCAAACACATTATTAAACATTTCTTAATATGCAAGCTCAATGGGCAAAAAAGGAATGAATAAACATAAACGTTACCTATATTTTCTTATTCTTGGTCCCAAGACAGTGAAATATGCTCATTGTCATGGGGTATCAACTAATGAGAGGCTGTGGATATTGATGGATGTGACATTAATAGCACTCCTCAAACATGGCTTGATTACTTTTGGTCTTCAGCCTTTAGTTGCTTTTCAAATGGGGAAGCCTCAGGATTAGGTCTGGTTTTAAAACATCATTCACACTCATGCAAAATGTGAACAGCTCTGACCT
>NW_006441953.1:3053339-3062584 GCF_000325575.1 Pteropus alecto | reverse complement strand
TTATTTATTTTAATTGAAGAAATTAAATGATTTAAATCATTTCTTCATTCCAGCCTACTGTTTTCTATCTTTTTGTTAGATGCATATTGGAAGACAATTTCCTTTGATTTATTCATCCTAGAGGTCAATGATTAAAAATTTGAGCCTATTTCTTATAATCTCAACTACTTAGCTCCTTTTAGTGAGAAAACAAAACCAAAAAAAGAAGCCAGTTAGCAACTAAGAATTGCAATGATCTTTAAAATGTTATTTTCACTGTCATTTTACTCTATAACCATAGCACCTGCCTTTCATAAACACATTTGACATTGATCTTTCTTAACCATTTCTATGGTGAGATAATGAAATAGGCTAAAATTTAGAGAAATTCCTACTCAGATATGACATTGATTCCTCGAACTACCTGAAGCAAATAAGTTTCAAGTATGGGGCAAAAGTTGATTAAACACTTAAAATCAAAGAATACTGTTTATTCTCATTAAAGCAAGTAAATAAAGAACATTTTTAATACCAAAAAATGTGCCTTTGAGGCATAAAAAATGATTAGTTTTCCTCACTTGAATTTCATCAAGGAATCTGAAATGCTATGACAGATAATATATTATCTAATAAACAAGTTCAAAAAAATATTTTCTATATTAGTTTTCTCAGACTGCCATTACAAAGTACTACAGACTTGATGGTTTAAATAACAGAAATTTATTTCTCACAGTTCTGCAGTATATAAATTCTAGATGCAGGTATCAGTAGAACTGATTTTTTTCTAAGGCCTCTCTCCTTTGAGAGAGATGGCTGTCTTCTCCCCATGTCTTCACATGGTGTTTGCTCTGTAGGTTCAGATTTCTTCTTATAAGGACACCAGCCATATTGGTTTAAGACCCACCCAAATGACTTCTTTTTAACTTACTAACCTCTTTAGAGACTCTGCCTCCAAATGCAGTCAAATTCTGAGATGTTATATGTTAGAACTCTTACATATCAATTGGGAGAAGGTGCAGAATTCAGCCCATAACCTATCTCAGGAGAGTTAAACATTCAAGTAAATTATTTTTACTTTAAGATATTTTTATCTACAATTATCTTTAGATACCTGTAATAAATAAATGGTAATCTCATTCATTTGAACTATCACTTGGATAGACAATGTCTGAGAGAGGTTAATCATGGATAACAATTTATTTCACAGGATGCCTATGCATCTGAAGAAGTGAGTTCATTCACGTTAGAATATTAATGCTCTGTGTGATACTGTAACTGATCAACTCAGAATTTCCCCATATAGTTGTCCGACCTACACTCTATGTAGCTGATGAGGGGTAGTCGATGGCTTGCTTGCCAAAATAAATCTGACTCACTAGTTCGGAGGCTGCTCTGCTACATTTAGAAATCCCATCTTAAGCTTTTGACATTAAGCAATGTGACAGCAAAACAACTAATATAATTCTTTGAATAACAAAAACAAAAAACAGTACTTGCTTGACTCTTATACGTTGATTTTTTTTTTAACTCCCTTTCTCTTAAGTTTTTCCCAAACCTGCATAAGATTCAGCAAACAGTTTTTTTCTTTCTAACATGTTGACACACCAGGTACCGAACTAAATATTTTGTTTTATTTTATTTAAAAAAACAACAAGTAACTTTAGTATTTTATGTGATTTTCATTTCACACAAAAAGAATCTAAAATTTAAAAAGCTAAATAATTTGCCAAAGAGTAACAAAAAGTAATAAGTATAGAACTTGATTTTGAACTTAGTTAAACTGACTTGACAGCCATTTCGGTAAGTTCTACACTTTACTATTTAATAATCTTGTGAGATTTAAAATTCTGAGAGAATTATGATCTTATCAAAAAATGGAGAAGGAGACAGCATTCAATCTTAAGTATGATGTTGTGTTCCACCTTTGCTGAGAGTTTTTTCATAAATATATATTGAACTTTGTTAAATATAATAATTACATATTTATGACTTTTTCTTTTTTGGCTTTTGTATGGTAGGAAAGCATTCCTTCTTTTTATCTAAATGAGTCTGCACAGTTTCTTTCTTAAGTATCTGGAAAAATTTATCATTGAGGCACTTGACCTGGAGATTACTTAACCATCTTCTTTCCCAACTGTTACATTTAGTTTAATTATTTATTTATTTTTCTTGGTAAGAGTTTTCAAATCTAATCAATTCAGGATACTAGTAGTAAAGCTGATTTCAACCAAAGTTTAGTTTCTTTCTTTAAAACTACAAGGAGATCATATCTAATCAAAATATCAATAGATAATTTTTAGTGGGATTACTATGTGTTGGACTAATTATAATGCTTTACATGAATTATCTCTTTAATTGTTATATTTACCAAAATAAAAGCCTGAACAAAACCATTGCACACTACAAGTAAGCTCATTTTTTTAACATGTTTGTTCGTAACCCTTATGTGGTTTATACTGTGAAAAACATGTAAATTTGCATTTTCAGTTTAAATCACTTTAGAGAATTTCAAATACATCAGAGAATACTGTTAGCAAGGATAAAACTCTTCCTTCAGCAATACATATACTATCTAAACCAAAATGTGGCCTTTTTCAACATTTTTTTATTTCAATAAAAATTTTCTCTTGCTTTCAATATTTTTACAGCAATTGATTCCAATACAATATTTAAAATTCAAATCCATACTTTCTTATATGTTGCTAGAGCTAGCCTCTTCTGACAGTAGAAAGTAAGATACTAGAATCTCATAAAAATCTTAGCAAAATGATACTATAAATGATATTTAGTTTTTCTTGTTATTTTATGTTTATAAACTTGAGCCTAATCCACATCATATGTCATCAGAGAAATGTAAATTAAATAACCATGAATTATCACTATATATTGATAAAAATGGCCAAAATCCAGAGTATGGACAAGATCAAATGCTGAAAAGGATATGGAGCAACAGGAACTCTGCATTCACTGCTGCTGGGAATGCAAAATGGCTCATCTACCTGCTGTTTTCTTACAAAACTAAACATGCATGAACCTTACAACTCAGCAATCACACTTCTTCATATTTACCCAAATGAGTGGAAAACTTAGGGTCACACAAAAATCTGTATGTGGTTGTTTATAGCAGTTTTATTCATAATCGCTAACACTTGGAAACATCCAAAGTGTCCTTCAGTAGGTTAATGGATAAACTGTGATACATCCAGACAATGAAATATTATTCAGCACTGAGAGAGAGAGAAAGTTATTGAGCCATGAAAAGACATAAAAGAATCTTAAACACATTACTAAGTGAAGAGAACCAATGTGAAAAGGCTATATATTGCATGACTCCAACTAGATGACATTCTGAAAAAGGCTAAACAATGGAGACAGTAAATAGATCAGTGTTTGGAGGAGAAGGAAGGGATGAATAAATGGGACACAGAAGATTTTGGGGGCAGTGAAATTATTCTGTATAATACCATACTGATGGATATATGTCATTATACATTTGCCCAAACCCATAGAATGTACAACGTAGAGAGTGAACCCTAATGTAAACTATAGACTTTGGGTGATTATGATGTGTCAAAGTAGGTTCATCAATTGTAACAAATGTTTCACTCTGGTCGGGGGATGTTGATAATGGGGGATGAAATGCATTTGTGGAGGCAGAGGGTGCATGGGAAATCTCTGTTCTTAAATATTGATGTAAATCTAAAACCTTTCTAAAAACAACTTAATTTTAAGAAAAAAAAAAATAATTGAGCCCT
Organism: Pteropus alecto; assembly: GCF_000325575.1. Lineage (NCBI taxonomy): Eukaryota > Metazoa > Chordata > Mammalia > Chiroptera > Pteropodidae > Pteropus > Pteropus alecto. Next base: position 3,058,850 of record NW_006441953.1, on the reverse strand, counting down.
GGAATTTAAATAACTATGTTCAAAAGCATAGCTCTCTGAATCTAAGATTTAACCCCCAAACTTAAAATGAATTATATGTTAACAAGAATTATTTTACATTACAGCATATCAGATTGTCCATTACAATTTGTCCTTTCTTTGTGTCAGGAATTGCCAATTCTTTTTGTTAACATCTCAGTCATGTCCTTTTGCCTAATTCCTACCATCCTACACTCAGCAATTTATAATTACACTTGAATTATTCTGTTTTATATTTAGGTAAAACAATCTCCTCTTTCATGTCCACTTTATTTTTTGCATTCTAAGATCCTAAAGATATACTGGCAGATAAGAGTAAACAGTCCCAAATACAGATACTAAGCTGGACCTTGTTTTTATAAATCTGAGTTTAAAGAATAAGTTATGATAGAATAAGTGAGTTACAGAAAAGTTTTGAAGGAGTTTTGACCCTAAGTGTTTTTGGATTCTTCAGCCAGAGGAGGAAGAATGAGAAGTAGTAAAATTCAAAATTTTGAAACCTGAGCACATGAGAACTCATCTCCATGAAAAGTGGATTTGGATGCCTATTAGGGCTTGTGGTAAAGGACATTTCTGTAATATGAAGTAGCTCATAAGTGATTGATACACAGGGAAATGTTATTTGTATAATATGGAGGTAACAACATTGGTTTCTCCCACGTTAAGTTTCGTACCACAAACCGATTATAGCTGAACACAAAGTTCATTAACGCAGCTGAGTGAAGTAGGTCTGGAAGAATGCAGCACTGTACACCTTTCTTTCTCCTTCGGCTTTGGCCACAGACTGTATTTGAGGTGTTAATTGCGTGGTTCTGTGCATTCTTTGTTCATTTGGTCTTGTGTCTATACCTTCCATTACCTTTTTTAAAGGGTAAAAAATCATATTACTTACTTGTTGGGAATTTAAAATGTCTTTTTTAACTAAGCTAGACTTTTTATTAGGATTATTATCAATTTTAGTGTTCTGATTACAAAGCTAGTTAGAATTAAAGTGGTCTTCACCTAACATTATTTTTTATCATAAAACAATTGTTTTTGGTTGCAGTTTTGCCAAAGTAATTTTAGTTTTAAGAGATGCAAATATGTTATTATGGTTGAAATTAATGTTTACATGATGACTTTACAAGAAATGCAGTACTCTATGTGTTAGAAATGTTATAGAGAAAGTCACATGTGTTAAAAATCAGATTCCTAGATCACAAAGGTGAAACATGATAGAAAAAACAGTTTTTAAGCCAAGTTTATTTTTTGTTAAAAATGGCTAAACTCAAAAATAGTCTTTATTATCACATAGCTTAGCATCACTAGAAAGTTCAGCGATGGAAAAAATGGATTAAAAATTTGAGTTCAGGAGAAACCTTTGAATGAATCCCACAATAAAGCAAATAGACAGGAAATCCCAGTCAAGACATATTTGTTATAAAAACTCTCCCTTAGGAAACAAATATAAATGAAGGAGTTGAAATAAGTACTGAAAAAGGTCTGAAAAATTAAATTCAGTTTTCTAAAAGGCTCCAGTATAGTATTTCCTTCTAATTATCATATTATTTTCTTTACAAAGCCCTTCTCATTTGTGCAAATAAAATTTAAGACTATTTCGTTGCTTTCTCTTAAGTGTCCAGTGGAATATTCTCAGCCTAGCTTGGTATTTATTACTTTTCTTTAATAAATTAATTGTCTTTATTGAAAAAAAAATGCAAGTATTGTTTTTCCTAATATAGACATTTATTTTTCAATCATGTTTGGTATTAAATTTTATAGTGAAGGAAGATTATTGTAAGAAAAATATCTTAAGTATTAAAATTTTAGAGAACAATAATATTGTAAAGGAAACATCCTATTTCAAGAGAATACAGATAATGTATATGATATGTTTCTTAAATTTAAAAATATTCTCATTTAATATATCACCACCTCATACCCGTTAGAATGGCTATCTTCAATAAGACAGGAGGCAACAAATGTTGGAGAGGATGTGAAGAAGAGGAAACCCTCATATGCTTCATATAAAACAGTATGGAGTTTTCTCAAAAATAAAAATTAAGAATAGAGCTACCATATGACCTAGGAAACCCTCTTCTGGGATCTACTCAAAAAATTTGAAAACACTTATTCATAAAGACATATGTACCCCTGTGTTCATTGCAGCATTATTCACTATAGTCAAGACATGGAAACAACCTAAGTGTCTTTCGATGAATAACTGGGTAAAGATATGGTACATATATATAGTGGAATTATAACAGCCACAAAAAGATGAAATTTTGCCTTTTTTAACAACACAGATGGATCTTGAGAATATTATGCTAGGTAAAATAAGTCAGATGGAAAAGGACAAGAATCATATGATTTCACTTGTATATGGGATATAAAACAAAAAGCAACAAACAAACAAAACAAACAAAGTCATAGACACAGACAACAGAATGATGGTTATCAGAGAGGAAGGGGCTGGGAGAGAGGTTGAAAAGAATACAGGGATCAACTATGTGGTGACAGAAGGAACTGGACTTGGGTGGTGAGCACACAATGGAGTATACAGATGTTGTATTTTAAAGTTGTACAGCTGAAACATATAATTATTAACTAATGTTATCCCAATAAATTTAATTTAAAAAAATTCTGATTTAGAAGCTCTAAGAATATATTGTTAATAAATTTAAAGAACAAATTGTCGCTATCTTTCTAGTACTTATTTATCTCTCTTACTCTTACCCTAGGTTTTCTACCACGTTTTTCTCTCACACTTCTACTGAAGCACCAAAACACCTTATAATTTAGTACCTATGGTTTTCTCCAAGAGAGATGTCTCCATCATATTCAGCAAATATTTATTAAGTGTCTTCTTCATTCATGTCTCTGATAATATAACAGTGAGCTTACATGATGGCAGATGCTCGAAATTAACATACACGCTTTAGCCCACCAGTTTCAGAGCCATCAGCTCCAAAATAAAACAGATTTCTATTTAAAACACCTTAACAAATGAATTAACATGTAGGACTTAATAGATAATATATTACTGAAACAGAGCAGCTGCAGTGAGGGTCATTGCTATATTATCAGCACGTTGTTGTATCTAAGAGATAGTATTTCTCTATTTGAAATTCAATCTTTAAGTGCCAAATGAAAAGAAGTACAGACATTTGTTACTCTGCTTCTGATGATATGGCTTAACAAGTATGAAAACTGGTCTCCACTGTGGTCAGGCATAGTGGGGTTTGGGGGAGAGGGCAAGGGAGGGATGTAAGGGAAAGAACAGTTTGAGAGCTAATTCTTTCTGGAAAGTGGTTAATGTAGATATTTTTGTGTTTTGCTACAACTGGGCTCACTCTAGTAAAAAAAATATACATATAGTAAAACAAATTATCTGAGATATTTACAGAAGAAGACTTTTCAGTGAGAGGGTCAACCATTAGCATTTGAAGATGGCTAGAGAATCACAGTTTTAAATCTTCAGTCATAGCATGACTTTTTACTCTAATACTATTTCGGACATAGTATTTCAGCTGAATTCCTCAGACTTCATCCCATTTTTGTTAAGATTAGGTACTGGATGTTAAGTTTTGTCAGCCTAGCTACATTTGGCTTGACTTCTCTTGCCTTTTCAGGCATTGGCGGGTGGTTGATTTAAGAACACAGAAGGAAATATGTCAGCAACTTCAATGCCAGAAGCCATATCAGGGTATATGAAACAGATTTATTCACAGGTACATAGTATCACATAGAATAAACAAGAGTCAGATTCTAGGATCCTTAGAGTCAAAACTACTCAAGAATGTAGCAATAGTTGTTGCACTATAAGTGCTGCAATTCCATAGCACACTAAAACATTCCTTGGCCACCCTAGGGCTTAATTTAAATCATGAAAGAGAGAATCATATTAACTCCTTCTACCCCCAAGATACTCACATACACTAAGGCGCATATTTTCCCCACTATGAAGGATAACATCCCTACAAATGCTGATCTACAGAGATGGTGAAAGAAGAGCATATTGTAAAATAGACACTATAAAAGAAATACAACTTTATTTTATTTTGATCTAAAAATACCCTCACAAAATATTTAGCATGCATCTCATTAAATTCAAGAGAAAAAGAAACATCAGACTTGTAATGTCACTTTTGATCTCCTTTTAGTGAATTTCTTTGACATATTCATAGTGACTTTGTATTCTTTCTTCTTTTTCAAACATCTTTCTTCTAAGTACCTTCTCCCTTTAGCAATCTTTAAAAATAAACTGTGAAACAATGGCTTACTGTGTCTTAAAATTCATAGTTTAAAAGCTATGGGAGCTATTGAAATACATGTAAATAGAGGTCATTTGAGGATAGGTGTGATCACAGCAATGTTTGATTTAGGCAGCAGCTTAGAAAACATACTAGAACGTCAATAATACTGTTCTAGAAAGGGTGCACTATAATATTCTTAGAAAATAAATGTTATTAAAAATAGCTATGCAAATGACTATTAAAAATCTTACAATTCTTGGATAATCACCAAATCTTATTTTGTTTTTCTGGTTTTAACAAAGTCAGGGATTTTGAATGTTTATATTTGTAGTAAATAAGTATAAGTTTCAAAGGATTCTTAAAGTATATTTTGTATGTTTCTAATATATTCAGAGGCTTAGACCAATATGCTTATTGTTTTTTAAAAAAACATTGGTTATAAATAAGGCCACAGGATACTCTAACATTTTGTAGAATTTTATGATAGTAATAATCAGAATTCCACCCATGAATAATGGTTTTAACATAATTTAGAATGGTAAAATATCCAGCAGCCTAATTATAAGAAAAGAGACTTAAAACATATAGATATTTGTGACTCTTAGAGGATCCAGTTTATAATGTCAACTCTGTAATGAGCATCTTGAGTTTCTAGCTATAGTATTTAATATATTTGAACAAGATATAACATAAGATGCTATTATATTTTTGGATGATGATTTCAAATAGCCCATAATTATTTTATTTAAAGAGAAGAAATGTTAGACCTTTGAATTAGAATTCTACATTAGAGATCTGCATAAGAAAAATTCACCAATATATTTTGGGTCACTTCTTAGGGCAAGTTAAAAAAATAGATGAAATTTATCTCATCCTTCAAATTTCACTTCCTGAACAAGTCAAACTAAGCATTGAAAACCAGCCAATTAAAAAAATAAAATAAGTTTAGTATATTAGTCAAGGTTCTTCAGAGAAATGGAACCAATAGGCTATATCTACATATACAGATATTTTTTGGTGATTAGTGAACTGGTGATTTTGAAGGCTGACAAGTCCCAACACCTTCAGGGTAAGTCAGCAAGCTGGAGGCTCAGGAGAGCTGATAGTATAGTCCCAGTCTGAGTCCAAAAGCCTGACAACCAAGAGAAATGATTTTATAGTTTCAGTCCAAAGGCTGGAAGAGTTGAGACCCAAAAAGAGCCGAGGTTTCAGTTTAAGACTGAAGGCAGGAAAATGTTGATGTCCCAGCAAAGGCAGT
>NW_006441953.1:3051989-3053329 GCF_000325575.1 Pteropus alecto | reverse complement strand
ACCTACTTGGGGAAGGGTAAGATTTCTTTCTGTTCAGGTTTTTAACTAGTTGGAAGAGGCCCATCCACTTTGGGGAGATCAGTCTGCTCTACTCATTCTACCAACTTAATGAGATTAATTGTTAATCTCATCCAAAAACCCCTTCACAGATGCACCTGGAATAATCTTTGATGAAATTCCCGGGTACTCTGCGAACCAGTCAAGTTGACACAAAATTAACCATCACATCTAGCTATTAAGTACAACATACAAAAGTAAATGACAGCATCATCTCTCTCTCACAACTCTATCTCATCTACCCATTAATTTCTCTCACCACGGCTTCTGCAACAGGACATTGGTTTAATAGGTCATACAATAAAAAATAAAGTGGACTTATGACACATATAATGTTATTGATGCCACTTGGGCAATATCTGATTATTCTTGCCAATTCTCTTGTTTGAAAGAAATCAGTTGAGTTGAACTTTGTGCCAGGACACAACACAAGTAGGGCCTTCCTCTTTTGATCTTCTCTTCTAAGTTTTCCAGCAGAAACATGGGTAAACTTCTAGTACATTCCATTAACCTAATACCTTTCAGAAAATAGGTTGATAAATGTATTAACTCAACAACAAAAAATACTTGTTTACTACCCATGATGTTCAAGGTATTAAACTATGCATGGAAAAAAATAGACATGATCTCTGAGTTCTTGAACATTAAAATATGATAGTAGAGGCAGACAGAAAAAATACAGAAAGAAATATAAATGTTTAAAACTGTTAAGAATGAAAGAAGGATAATAAAGTGATAGAAAATAATAAGAGTTTAATTAGAAAGAAAGAATAATAAGGCTTCTCTGAAGAAATTGCTTTTTACTTGAGGCTAAAAAGAAAAGATTCAAGAAATATTATTTTTAAAAAATGGAAATCTTAGAGCCTATATAGAATTTTCTTCCCAAAAAATCATCAACAATCATCCAGTACTACTGATTATTAAATAAGTCTAACAATCTTTTTTTGAAAACTTTCATTCTGTCTTAAATGTTTTAGACAATGAATACTCTTTTTAAAAAAGACCTAAGTTCTTTTTGTTTCAATTGAACTGTATTCCTTTTACTGAGACTAAGAAATGCATCTTAACATCACTCAAAAATTAATCTACTGCATACTTCATGAACCTGGCTAAAAACTTCTCTCTTTTATTCTCCATAAATTCAGTGTAGATAAGAATCTATTCCTGGTGGTTTATAGTTTTTTAAGGCTTTAAAATTAATCTTCCTTTCCTTTCTTCATGTGTGTGTGTGGTATATTGTGTTTGGATATAGAATATAGACCGAGTTCGCCCTTAACCTGCCC
>NW_006441953.1:3009392-3051959 GCF_000325575.1 Pteropus alecto | reverse complement strand
ATATATATATATCTTTCTATTTAGAGAGGAAAAAAAAAGTCTTCTTGTTTCAGAGGAAATTAAATCCATTCTTTATATGACACAGACTAAATTGACATAAAATATGAATATCAATAACCATTGTATGGAACATTTCTTTGCTATGTTTTTGTTATTTCACCTTAGCAGATAGGAATGGAGAGTAAGTGTTAGCATATTTACGGAGTGCCAGCAAAGGTAGGCAATAACCTTCTGGCAGCAATATTAGTTAGTTCCTGGTAGCACTCAACTTTATTTCATTAAAGCAAGATTAAGTCATTATGTCATTAAAATGTACAACTAAGAAAAACTCTTATCAGTAGATTTTTTTGTTACAAGTGGCAAAACGTCCAGGTAAAATTTACTTAAGGGAAAAAGTGTTTGTTAATTCAAAACTGAAAGTTATAATGTATTCTCTAACCTAATTATGATATAATACAGGTCTCAAATTATTTAAACATGATTGCATATTTCATCTCTAACCTTTCTAAACTGCATCCCTAAAGACGGCACTATTCTCAGGCCTACATACTTACTGAATAATTGTCACAACTCTTATCTACTACATCTTTCCTTATCCATATCATCTAGTAAGAGAAAGTCTTGTTCCCCCAGTAACTCATGGAAAAGCTGTGGAATTGAATTTCACGGACCTGACTGGCTGACTTGGTCCATGTCTTTCATCTATCAAATTGTCATGGTCAGAGTAGACCGCACTGATCATTAATTCCACAGTTAGAATTGAGTATAAAATAAGTTTCATTGGAAGCACTTAGGTTACTTTCACCACAACAAAATGAAAGTACTCTGGACAAAAAAATAGGGAGTGGATTTGGGGCTGCTAAACAACAAATTTGTTTTTTACCTTTTACAACCATGAGTAAAAGAGAGTCCTGAAAAATGTTTCCTGACCCCTACATTACCCCAAGACTCATATGAAGAGAGTAATAAGAGTAGTCATTGTAAGAAATGGCTAAACACAGGCATCTGTGACTCATATCCTGCTTAACTGGATGTTGTTTTGAGAGTAGAAACTTAGGCTGTCTCCTTGAATGAACAAGTGAAGCTTAGGGCCCAATGGCAGCCAAGCTAAAACCAGAAAGTGTCACTATGATTACATATGTCCACCATATCCACCCTGAGAAAGGACATTAATATTGTGAGGCTATCATATGTTATAGTCAATGATGTATGTGTAGTAGAATGGACTTTTAGGTCACCATTGTCTATTGTACCCTCTGAAATAAAAACAATCTTGATTTTGATTAGACTGCTGTTGGATGCTTAATTTTACTATTGAATATGGGGAGTTCCAGGGTAATTTCAGTAAAATGCTTACACACACACACACACACTCTTTTTAAAATTTCAGCTTAAAACTGAGATTCTAAACCAGGAACATTTTAGGATATTCATTCTACTGGGGGATAGGCATGGTGCATGCACAAGAGATGACTCCAAAATTGACATTGTTTCTGGAACTCTCATTCTAATAATAATGATAATTATTGTGACAATTATTCAGTAAGTATGTAGGCCTGAGAATAGAGTCCTCTTTAGGGATGCAGTTTAGAAAGGTTAGAGATGGAATATGCAATCATAAGTTCCTGGTTACTTACCCTTCAATAACTCATTTAATTTTCATACCAAGTCTGTGTTCTAAGTACAGTATTATCTTTGTTTTTAGGAATGGAGAAGCCGTTGCATAAAGAAATTGAGCTGATATATAATAGATTTAAATTCAGGGGCTCTGATTCCAAAGACAGTTTTCTTATTCTGTGATACTCTATAGTCTACTAGGAACCAAATAGAAATGGAACATCACTCTAGGGGAAAGAAAAACTTATAAACGTGTGTGTTTCAGTGGAAATAATAAGTTTCAAAGCAGATGTATGATCGTGGTAGGGATAATTCAGGTAATGAGTCTACATAAGATTGTAAATCGAAGGCATCATTTTCTCTTCGTGATGATTCTAGCATGGTTTGTTGATTTCATTAGTTTTTGTGAACTCAGCTGCACTCTCATCATTCTTTTACTATAGCACTTCATTCAACATGTTATAATTGATTTGTTTACAAGTTTCCTCTTCTCTATTAGATGATAATTTATCCTGCCGTAAGGATCTAGTCTCTTCTCTGAATGCTTAGCATTTAGCTCTATAAATGCAAAATAAATATTTATAAATAAGCAAGTTTACATTAAAAACACTTTTATTGGTAGCAAAAAATTTTAACCACAAAGAAGGTATTTGAAACTCTATATATTTTTTAAATTTTACTTTAAATAACTTCAAATAAAGTTAACTTAGATAACAAAAATATATTCATAAAACTTTTACTAAATATACACTTTTCCTCTATTTCAATACAAGTTAAATGCCCTAAGACCAATGAGTTCAATGTTTCCACTATAGCATTCCATCTTTAACATACATAATACTACTCATATACTACCAAAAGTTCACTGACAATGTCTAAAGCATCTTTCCCACCTTAAATATGGCTATATACATTCTTCTATCTGTGACTGCTAAATTTTATTGAGATAGAAGTAAGTCCTGTGTCCTTCATAGTTTCTATAAATATGCCACAATACCTTCTTTATATTATTATCTAGGGTCATACCAAGTGTCCATCTGCATGTCTATTTCCAAGATATTTATTAAGTGAATAATAAATGGAGCATGTACTATTCTTTAGATTCACATTTCTAGAAGATACAAATAAACACAAGTTATGTTTTAATATTTAGTGGCTGTAGTGGAAATAAAAGGTGCTGCATTGCCTGACTCCCTGGAGAGTAGGAGAAAAGGTGTAAGTTTGGGTGTTTCGCAAGCTGACCAGTTTGGCTGTATAAGATATTAAAATGTAGTGAGAAAACATCAGAAAAGTAAAAAGGCAAGCTAGAATCTTTTCCACCATAGAAAAAGTTTATATTTAAAGTGGGGAAAGATGCTTTAGCAGGTAGATGTAATCTTACTGTATTTTTAAGAAGTTCACTTTGGCTGCTTCGTAGAGAATGAACTGTAAAAGAAAGCATGTAGTTAACTTCAAAAGATACATAACCAACTCCAGTTTTTTTCTATTACCACATAGCTACCCAGATTTGCACCTAGAAATCAACTCCAAATAATGTTCTTCACCATGTAATAACATAAAATCATTATGAAAGTTATGAAAACACACAGGTAGTGAGTTTACTTCTATGGTCTGTAGAACTTCAAAAACGAAACATGTCATTTCTAACAATAAAAATGCCCTGTGCATAGGTTGATAGGCATATTGGCAATTAGTAAGTTTCTTTCAAGGAGAATGACATTGAAGCTACTGGAACTATTCAAATATGCATGTCTTTGAAGAGCATTTAGACAGTTTAAACACTAGAATTGGTGGCTGATTTGATGTGAAGCCCAAAGGACCTCACATTACATCTAGAGAACTGGGTAAATGTGGGCACACTATTCACTGAAACAATATTCAGGATGAGGTTTGTTTGGAACATGTGAGTTTATTTCGGAACATGTTCAGTTTAACTTGCTTATAAGACATTATATGTAGAGTGTGAAGAGATTGATTTGGGATTCAGGAACAAGTTTGGGGCCAGGATTATAAACTTTTGAGTCATGACATAGTAAAAAGATAAAGAAAGAAACAATAGACATATAAGCAAGTGAAGGTGCCAAATTTAAGAGGTCAAAGATAAGTTAAAGGGCACCAATATTTATGAAAGGAAAAGCAAAATAAAACAAAAGGAAAGCTCACAAAGGACACCAATCATGGCTAAACAGGAGGATGTGCCAAATGTCCCACAAAGGTAAAATAAAATGATGACCTTAATGTTTATTGGATTAGGCAAGAAAGAAGTCATTACAGTATTGGTAATGACCAGAAATCAGACTTTCCTGGATTAAATAACAAACAGGAAACAAAAAAGAAATAGTGAGTGTCTTCCTAGAAATTCGGCAGTAAGGGAAAAAGAGAGGTTTATATGGTTAGTAGATCCGATACTGCTCACAATTCCGATGCGTGAGTTTCGGAAATAGACATGCAGATGGCCACTTGGTATGACCCACCAAGCAATTCTCCAACACCAGCTTGATATCCTACAATTCAACTGAAATCTGATGCTATCTACCTAGAGTTAGCCTCAGGTTCCACAGGTTAAGGGCTCAGTCCCACAAGACTGTTCCCACTTCAGCTGCCAATAGCAGGCCCAGTTCATTACCTGTACATCTGACTGGCTACAAATCAGAGGTTCCCATAAACCTCCTTCTCGGTTCGATTAATCTGCTAGAATCGCTGACAGAACTCAGTGAAACATTTTACTTACTGGCTTGCCAGTTTATGATAAAGATATAACTCAGGAATAGCCAGATGGAAGAGATGCATAGGGCAAGGTATGGGGCAGGTATACAGAGCTCGCATTCTCTCTGAGTGTGTCACTCTTCTCAAATCTCTAAATACTAAAGAACCTAATATTTTAGGGTTATTATGGAGGCTTCATTACAAAGGCATGTTTGATTAAATCATTAGTAAAATGAACCTATATATTCATGGGATTCTACATTTCAGGTAGAGTGGTACAATATAGCTCCAATTAGATTGTGAAAATTTAAGTGTGCATAATGTAATTCCTAGAATAACCATTAAAAATGCAAAGAATAATACTTAAAATGCTAATAGACAAATCAATTCAAATATTCAAATAATATTCAAGTATTCAAGTATTAAATCAATTCAAGTATTCAAATAATATTAAAGAAAGCAAGAAAAGAATAGTGAGACAAAAAGCCAAGGGGAAAAACAGAAGCAATGTAATATAATGGCAGACTTAAATCTAATGGTTAATGACTTTATTAAATGTTAATACACTGAATGCTCCAATTAAAAGTCAGAGAATGGGTAAAAAACAAGACCTGACTATTTCCCATGTACAACAGCCACACTTTAAGTATAAATACACAATAAAAGGAAGATAGATAGAAAAGACATATCATACAAATAGTAAGAATAAGAAGGTTGTAGAGTATATATTAGTATCATATTAAGTATACTAAATAAAAAGAGTAACCATAGACAAAAAAGATTTCATAATAATAAAAAAGTCAATGCATTTGGAAAACATAACAAACAAATAGCTATGCACCTGATAGAGACTTAAAATGCATGAGCGAAATTGCCAGAATTAAAGAGTGAAATAGAAAACTTTTTATTTATACTTGAAAATTTTAGCACACTTCTATCAGCCACCAATTGATATACCAACTACTAAATAAACATCAGTAAAAATATAGAAAATCTGAGAAACAAGATTCCCTTAATCTAATTAATTGTCATAAAACATGTACCTAATAACTTCAGATTACAGTTTTTTAATGTAGTTGATACAATCACACTGTATGCTGGATAGTAAAAGAAGTATTAATAATTTAGAGGATTCAGATTATACGAATTGTGTTGATGGCAATTAAAGGAGAAGAACTAGAATACTAGATATTATTCTAGAACAGTGCTATCTAATAGAATCTTCTGTGGTGATGGAAATATTCTATACCTTTACTCCGATATGATGGTAATAGGCATATGTGGCTATTGAGTGCTTGAAATCTGGCTATAGTGACTGAGGAGCTAAATTAAACAATTTTATTTAATTTTAATTAATTTATATGTTAACTTTAAAAGCCACACATGAGTAATGCCCATCTACTGAAAAGAGCAATTCTATATAACAAATGAATGCTGTTCTTCCAATATGGTTAAGATCTGCTCTTTCATATATATGGGCATCGATTTGCCTTTGACAGAGCTATTAAAAATGTACAGTACATCACTTACATAACCACTCTTTCAATTTCTTAAATGACTGACCTCATTATTAGAGGATTCAGTGTAATATCTGATGTTGTTTGATTGTATAATACTAGCCAACACTTTTGGAACACATATTTCAAGTGAGAATTGATTTATTTATAAATTATAAGTCTTAAATTATAACAGCAAGCACCAAATGTCTATCATGTTAGGTCATACATTTTTCTAGTTATACAGTTACATTAAGAAAGTGAATTATTAGATGATAAATGAAAAAGTGATTTCCAAGCAAAGACTATAATATGTTCATATTAGGTTATCAAATTTGTTGGTATATAATTGTTTATGATACTTTCTTTTTATTTCTGTACAATCAATAATAATATAGCAATTTTCATGTCTGATTTTAGTAATTTAACTCTTTTAACTTTTTTTGGTCCATCTAGGTAAATATTTGTTTATTTTGCCAATTTTTTCAAAAAACAAACTTTTGGTTTCATCAACTTTTTGTGTTATTTTTCTAGTCTCTTATTTATCTCTGCTCCAATTTTCATTATTTCCTTCCTTCTCCTAGCTTTGAGTTTAGTTTGCTTTTCTTCTAGTTCTTTAAGTTATAAAGTTAGGTTGTTGGTTTGAGATCTTTCTTAATTATTAATGTAAGCATTCATAAGTATAAATTTTCCCCAATGCTCTGCTTTTACTGGATCCCATAAGTGTTGTTTTCATCGGTCTCTGAGTATTTTCTAATTTCCCTTGTGATTTCTTCTTTGATCCATTGGTTAATTAAGAGTGGGTTGTTTAATTTTTACATTTGTGAATTTTCCAGTGTTACTTCTGTTATTGATTTCTACCTTCATTTTGTTGTGGTTAGAGAAGATAATCTGTATGATATCTATCTTTTAAAATCTATTGAAACTTAATATGTAGCCTAATATATAATCTATGCTAGTAAAGGTCCTACATACACTTGAGGAGAATGTGTATACTGTTGTTTTGGGCCAGAGTGTTCTGTATATGTTTTTAGATTTAGTTGGTTTGTTGTGTTAAGTCTTTCTATTTCTTCAGCTTATCTTCTGTCTGGCTGTTCTATGCATTATTGAGAGTAGGATATTGAAGTCTGCTACTATTATTATAGAACAATTTCTCCCTTAAATTTTGTCTATTTTTGCTTCACACATTTTGAAGATCTATCAGTAGGTTTATAATTGTTATGTTTTCTTGCTGTACTGAAACTTTTATTAATTTTCAATGTCATTTTTTGTTTCTTGAAAACCTTTTAGATTTAAAGTCTATCTTGTCTGATATTAATATAGCCACCCCTGATCTCCTTTGGTTACTATTTTCATGGAATATATTTTTCTATCCTTTCATTTTCAATCATTTGTGTCTTTGGATATAAAGTCAATCTCTCTGGACAACATATAGTTAGATCATGTGATTTTTATCTATTCTTTCAATCTCTGCCCTTTAATACATTACACTTAAAGTAAGTACTGATAAGGAGAGGTTTATTGCTATCATTTACTTTTGTTATCTACATGCCTTATAGCTTTTTTATCCCTCATTTCTTGCATTATATTTTCTTTTGTGTATAGTTGTGGGTTTTTTTGGTAGTGAAGCGTCTAAATTCCTTTCTCATTTTCTTTTGTGTATATTTGATAGCTATTTTCTTTGTGATTACCATGGGAATTACATTTAGCATCTTAATACCACTCTAATTTGAACTTATACCACTTTAACTTCAATAACATACAAAAACTCTGTTCCTTTACACCTCCATCCCCATTCCTTTCAGTTGACAATGTTACAAAATTACATCTTTATGCATCATGCGCCCCAACACAGAAATTAATAATGCTTGTAAGTGCATTAGTCTCTTTCATTATGTAGAAAACAAAATTTAGTTACAAACCAAAATTACAATACTACTACCTTTCAGATTAATAGTTTTTAAAAATATTAGTCTCAAAAAACAAAAAATGGAGTTACAAGCTGTTGCTTCAATAATATTAGCTCTTATAATTGCAAATGTATTTACCTTAACTGAGATATTCATTTCTTCATATAGCTACAGGTTACTGTCTAGTGTTCTCTCATTTCACTCGGTGGTACTTCCTTGAACATTTGCAGGTCTAGTGGTAATGCATTTCCTCAGCTTTGTTTATCTGAGAATGTCTTAATTTCTCTATCATTTCTGAAGAACAGTTTTACCAGGATTCTTGGTTGACAGTTTTTTTTTTCTTTTAGCACCTTTTTTTTTTCTTTTAGCACTTTGAATCATTCCATTGCCCTCTAACTTTCAGAGTTTCTTATGAGAAATCTGCTATCTTATTAAGGATCCTTTGTACATGATGAACTGCATTTTTCTTGCTGCTTCCAAGATTCTTTCTTTGCCTTTGTCTTTCAAAATTTTGATTATAATGTGTCTAAGTGTGGTTTTCTTTGAGTTCATCTCCTAGGAGTTTCTTGAGCTCTTGGGACGTTTATTATGTCTTTCATGAAATGTGGGAAGTTTTCAGCCATTATTTCTTCAAATATTCTCTCTGTCTTTTCTCTCTCTCTCCTCCTTCTGGGAATCCCACAGTGTATATGTTGGTCTGCTTCATGGTCCCACGGGTCCCTTAGGCTTAACTCTCTTTTCTTCAATCTTTTTCCTTTTTATCCTCAGACTCGATAACTTACACTGCCCTATCTTTGAGCCCACTGATTCCTTTTATCTGCCTGTTCAAAATTGTCTTTGAACTCCTCTAATGAAATGTTCATTTCATTTAAGTGTGCTTTTTAGCCCCAGAATTTATTTATTTTTTTATGCATTTCCTCTTTATTGAAGTTTCCATCCATGTATCATTTTCTTGACCTTTTCCACATCTTCCTTTACTTCTTTGTGCACCTTTAAAACAGTTGTTTTAACATCTTTGACTAGTATATCTGTCATTGATTTTTTTCAGGAAGTTTCTGTTGATTTATACCTATCGTTTGAATAGGCTACGTTTTCTTGGGGTTTATTTTTTATGTCTTGCAATTTCTTTTTTTGTTGAAAATTGAACATTTCAATCTGATAATGTAACTCTCGAGCTCAGATTCTCATCTTTCCCCAGAGTCTGCTAGATTTGGGTATTGTTTTTTTGTTTGCTTGTTTGTTTGTTTCTTTTGTGTATGTGTGTATGTGTGTGTGTTGTGTCTGTGTCTGTATGATTGTTATAGGCTATCTCTGTGTAGCAGATAAGCTGTATACTTAAGGTCTTCTAAGTTTTTTTCTATGCCTTTCTCTGGGCATCCACGGTCGCGTTCTCATTTTCCCTATATATACAGTTGATTTTGAATGTTCTAGTCTTTAATGTTTGGCTCCCAGTATGGGAAAAGAGAAAAAAGAAAGCAGTGGGAAGGACAAGAATCCTTCAAATTTCCTGGGTTCACTTCAGCCAGGAGGAGGGCCTTATAACAATAGAGAGAGGTGCAACAACGGAGGGAATCACAACAAAGAGTCCACCTGCCTCTTTGTTGCACCTTTTTGTCTGCGCCTCTGGGATCAGAAGTAGGAATCAGTGATCAGAGAACAGATCCTCATTATTTGTGGGACAGAATTATTTTTCCCAACCCTGATTCCTCAAGCTATGTGCAAGCTGCTCCAAGAACTTGTACAGTTTACTGCCATGGGGCTGGGCCTGGGGTTGGATACCTGCTATGCTAAAAACTAAAGTTGACCATATTAACCATAAACATTCCCCTGGAGGTTGCAAGCCTTCAGTAGACTCCAGAATTCCAAAATAGTTTTATCAGACGGATTCTTCCAGTGAAGGAAATTGTTGTCTAGGTGAGGAAATAGATTCTTGGTGCTTCCTACTCTGTTATTTTCCTGGGATATTACTTCTGAAATTAGGTATAAAAAGATTGTGAACAAAACTCCCCAGATGTTCACCTGGATGTGCTCAATGACCAGAATATTTACATTTAAATCCTTAAATTCAACATCATTCTCTGCATTTTTAAACATGTACAGCAAAAATTCAGTACTCTTTTTGGGCCACCAACCTTGCGTCCAGCCCCACTGTTTGGCCTGGGCACATTTACCAACTCCACCATTATAGCGGAGGAATGGCACACATTGCTTCTATAAAGTGATGCCCTTCAGCCAATTTGAATATGTATAACCTTGATGGCCTGGGCAGTTTCACAAGTGTTCTTAAAGTGAACACAAAGATTTAAACCTCTTGATTTGCATGATTAGGTTGGATTTTCTGAGTCAAATAAATAGTGAATCATTTTTAGAGGTCACCTCAGGCCGCTTAGGGGAGGAGCTGTGCCTTATATCCTGAGCGCTCTACCTCAGTTTTTTTTTTTTTTTTTCTCTCTTGCTCTGAGGGAAGCCTGCTACCATGTTGTGATCTGAACTATTCAGTATTCACATAGAGAGGATCTGAGGGATACCTCTGGTTAACAGCCAGGAAAAAAAGTAAGGTCTTCAGTTCACAGAAATTGAATCTCACCAACAACCATGTGACCTTTCTCCAGTCAAACCCTCAGATGAGAACTGCAGCCCTAGTTGACAGCTCGAGTGCAGCTTCAGAAGCTAGAGTCTCCCAGAAAAGCTGTGCCCAAATTCCTAACCCACATCAAGTGTGAAATAATAAATATTTATTGGTTAAAGCTGTTAAATTGTGGGGTAACATCTTATTCAGCAAGAAATAACTAATATGTAAAACATAATCTGATTTGTCTTAAGTACTTGACTTTAAATTCTTTGATTTTTCAATATTTACTCTACTTTTGAATTTTTACCCTGTGTCATGTCTTAATGTATACGGACATTTTCTGCAAGCCACACAAAGAAAGTCTCTCTTTGATTGATCCAAATTTGCCTCTTTCAATTTACCCATTAGTTCTGAAGAATTAAGCTTATTTCTCAAACTTATCAAAATTTTGCTTATATAAAACTACCGTTATGAAACTTCCTCAGCTTTTAAAGATTTTGCCACTATGTTTTTCTAGAACTTTGCACACGTCTCTATTATTAACATTTATCATACTGTCCCATGTTTTTGAGTTTATGAGTTTTTCTGCTCCACTAAGCTGTGGCATCATCAAGAGAAAAATGTTCTAATTTCTCTATGTATCCCTATATCCTGCCTAATGTAACCACCCATCATAGAGCAGAAATACAGTAAATGTTGTAGAATGACTAGGTGCCCCATAGCGTAGGGCATTCTAGCTAACATCATGAATTGAATTCTTATTTCGTGCTAGGTACTATTGTAAGCACTATAAACTTATTAACTCATTTAAGTCTCATAGGAATCTTATGAGTGGCACAAATATATTCCAATTTTACATATAAAGCAATTGAGCCACAGAAATCAGTTTTTAAATAATCAATATATACTTGACATAATGCGATCTCAAATATGATCATATTACAAGCATACATACACATACACACACATTTAAATGCCTTTCTCTCTTTTTAGTATACAAGTTCCTTAGCAGAGTCAACAAAACTTTACATAATTTAACTTCTTTTCCCTTCCTCTTTCTATAGGCTCCCCTTCCCCCTTCTTTCTTTCTGCCCAAGACACTTTGAGCTTCTTTTATTCCATGGTACTTACCCTGCTCCCTTTGGTGAAAGAGTTCTTGTTCTTTCTTATCTCTGAGAGATGCTTCCCAGTTTACTTCTAAAGTCAATGTTTGCTGATCTCTAAAGTTTCAACTCAAGAGCACCTTCTAAGGGTATCTTCCTTCAAAATCTTATGGTATCATAGTAAGAGCCATCCAATAACAATTCAGAAGATTTTATTTTTGAGCTAACTAAGATTAGTGATTATCATATGCCAGATGCTGTTTTGACTTTTCAGGTGTAAATTATTTTAATCTTCACTACAATCCTATGAAGTTATCAGAGTTTTAATTTAACATTTATTACAATGAATATTTAATAAAAAAATAAAACAAGCCAACTTACTAGATAATGTGTTATAGAAAAAGAATTTTTTTCCTTTTATTGTGTACCAAGCCTCTAGCACATATACTATTTGTTTATTAATAAAAGAATAAAAGAGTGAATGGCTGAAAAAATAGCAATAACACCTGAACTCTCTGAATTTGTCACTCAGTTGCTATTTGATCTGTTTTTTGATCTTCACAGTACAGTTATGATAAAAGTTTTTACTAATTTATATATACTTTGGAATATTGAAAGTATTATACAGTATTAAATTGATATTAAAGAAATGAGAATATATATAAAGATAAGAACTTATCAAGGTTTCAGGTATTAACAAAATAATAATGAATATCTTCTTTATGCTCAATCCACTCCTAACATTCTATCATTTTAATGAAATTTTCTAATGAAAGGATTCTAAATTTTTTCCTATAAAAAAGTTTTATTACTTCTACTTACAGGGCTTAATAAATTGATAGTTTACAAATGAAAATATTAGCTTATATTCAGTCTAAAATAATTACATATTTATAGAACACCTAACACTAGCCAACCACTGTGACTCAAACAGTTTGGGGAAATATTGTGGCATTGTGTTATCCCATGAAATTTGCGGTAAAGAATGAGTTATCACTGTTTCATAATAATAAATATCCAATAATCGCCTTCATCACATGAGCTCTTAAATGAGGATGAAAATATCAAAAAATATAAGGTGAATTGTGCCTTCAAAATGTTTATAATGATTTACTAATTCAAGGATATTACATAAAACAATAAAACAATTAGTAAAACAACAAACAGATTGCACAATGTTGTTAATTTGTGGGAAAACAACACTGAAAATTTAAGATTTTGAAAAACTTGAATGGATTAATGTTTGGGGGGAAGTTGCCATTCTGGAAAGAAGACCTGGACGAGACTTGAGAAAAAGCATTTGAGTTATCAGAGGAGAGATGGGAGAATGAAGTCAGAGAGACACAGAAAGGGCTTACTGATGTATTTCTAGTGGGAGCGTAGAAAAAAAAAGTGGAGGGATTTCCAAAGAAAACAAGAATTGGTGATTGTCATAGGTGGAGAATGTAAGAAAGTAGATCTAAATAAACTAAATTTCAGACTATGGATGCCAAAAAAATACT
This sequence comes from Pteropus alecto, assembly GCF_000325575.1. Classification (NCBI taxonomy): domain Eukaryota; kingdom Metazoa; phylum Chordata; class Mammalia; order Chiroptera; family Pteropodidae; genus Pteropus; species Pteropus alecto. Next base: position 3,039,053 of record NW_006441953.1, on the reverse strand, counting down.
CAAGGAGATAGTTATCCTGAAAAGCTAACTATCCAGTGTTAAAAGGTTGTAGAAGAGTTTGGTGGGAAAGAAAAAGATAAAAATAGATGTTCTTGAGAACCCAGAAAAGTCACTACAAGAATTAAATGTAACCATCCTCAGATTTTAAATGCCTTAAATAAAAATTCAGTTCATCCAATAATGATTCAAATTACACTAATATATTTCCTCCACAAAAGGAGAAGAGATCATGACTTTGAACTCCAGCTCTGGATATAGTTTTAGTACAAAAGGAAGGGAAGTCTGGGTATTTAATGTGGTGTACATGGAGCATTTAATGATATGTACTTTCAACTTTTTCCCCTTCTTTTTAAAGAAATTTGCCCAAAGCTATCCTTTCCTTGAATATGTATCTTTTTCTCTTAAAATAATATAAAACTCTTCTTGACAGTATGTGACTTAAAATTATTCAGGCCATTCTCTGACTCACCAAAGTGGAAGAGAGCAGTATTATCATTATTATATCTGAGAGATAATCTGTCATTCTACCTAGTTCAAATAAGGAGATAATGTACAATACTTCCAAAAAAGTTTTCATGAAAGTGTTTCTTCTCCTCCAAGAGAATTGTGTTTAATTTTAGTTAATATCTGACCAAATAATTAATAGATGTTTTTAAAAAGACTTTTTACCAATATAAAGACGTGAGTTAAATTAATAAAAATTATAGAGCAGAGCTGAACAATAGAATGCCAAATTAATTTAGCAGAGTGGGGTAAGATACCACCAGCCTTTTTTTATTTCCTGCAATATAGCACTAATTATAGCTTTTGCAATTAGGAATAATGCTATGCATACCAGATTGCTGAGATTATACAAATGTCTATCTCTAAAGAAATTTTAAATCACTATAATTTAATTCTGGGTTTTGATTATTATAATTATACCCTATTAAAACACCTAACACAAGAAAATAATTTCAGAGCAAATGAGTGATATTTTTGGTTCATTTGTGCTGTCATTTGAGGTAAGTAGAGTCATAATGAACTGGGATTATAAATTTTTTTTACTGAAATAGCCTTTTTATCTGTGGCTGTTATTTACACTGAAAGTGTGATAAAATTTGAATACTAGGAAAAATTTAATGTCACTATCCCCATATACATGTGTCTGTGTCAATTTTTCCTTTTCTTCAAATGGGAGAAAATCTCCAAAAAATTAGATTCTCCAAATTAGATTAACTTTTTCTCTTATATTTTGTTTTATTCTTTACTTTCTCTAATTATTCACAATACTACTAATATTCATTCAATGGAAGATTTCTTTTTGGGGTGTGTGTATCTGTTTTCTGGTTCCTATTTGAAAGAAGGGATCATATACTCTGTGTTTTTTCACTCTGTTTAAAAGATTTATCCCCATCAAAACTCTCTCTCCTTCTGCCTCTCTTACATACACACGACACACATAAAAACCCATAAGAGTTCATCTATTGAGACAACATAAATAATGTAGTAAATAATAGATGAACAAGTAAATAGTGATAGAAATACAAACAAAATAGTTAATATAGTTCGTGTGATCCATTATATGAAGATTTTCTAGTGTTTGACGAAAGTGAGGAGGAAAAATGGCATATTGACATCGAAAGAACATGAGGGGCAAGAAAGGAAATCAAATTAAGAATTAGTTTTGCCTCATGTAAGGACAACTTCTAACTATCCATAAGGAAAAAAACATAATGCTGACTGCTCTGCATAAGTAAACTGTTTAGGGTCTAAACATGAGCTATCGCCGCTGGAGCACTAGGCACTCAACAGTGGGGACAGCTACAGAAATCTTGTGAAAGGAAGGAGACAAAATGGTGAGCGTATATTTAGTCTCTATCCCTGAAAATTTGGCTACTTGCTTCATAAGAACAATGGTTGGGAAAAGATGTGAGTGTATCAATAATCAATGCAGGAAAAAGAAACAACTCTAGGTTTATCAAGGGGAAAATGATCTAAAATGGGAAAATAAATGCTTACAAAATCATTGAAAGAAATGGAGGAATGGAAGTCAGAGACATAAGCTGGATTGCTGAATTCAGGATGATAACCACTGTACCTGCGATCTGGGAATGCTATTACTTCTGCCTCTGCTGCTCCAACACAGCTGCCAAATATTCGTGACGTTTTGACAAGACACTGGAATGTGCACCACAAACTCACCTGTCTGAGAAAAGTCACCTGCCAACAGCTAAGCATCAGGAGATGGCTTCGATCTCATTTCTGTCTGTCAAGTATCATAAATCTACATCTCTGTGGCAGGACCAAACTTTCAAGTTTTCAGGATGGGAAAAATGTTAATTTTTTCCCTTCTCATTCTTTCAATAAGGAAAAAGTATAAGAAGAAATTCCACTTAACAATGGACACTATCCAACACAGGAGGCTGACATTTAATCCTTTCTATTCTTTTATATGGTCCTGTTGATAAGCGTTCACCTTGAACACAATTGTTTTCATGCTCTGGACTTATTCCAAAAAGTTGTTCCACATACCTCTCTACCAGACTTTGTCATAAATATCCCCATCTTTTAACTTTGCAAGTTTTGACTTAAAGTCTGCATCCATGAATCTGGGAAGATCTTTATCTCTCTCCATCTATCCCACCCATGCAAAGTGTATGACAAAATAGTCTTCCTTTCAGGACAATTTTTTAACTCCATTTCTGACTATTAACATCATATCATGCAGAGCCACTTAAACTCAGGCTGTAATTTTTCATAATCGGTTAAGTTGTTTTAGGGATTGTTCCATGAGATCAAACATGTTGGTAGATGACAGTAAATAGGATTAGGCACGCTGGGATTGTGAGCGATCCTCTCATGCAATTTCCATGTGACCCCAAGACCCATTCAGACTGGCTCTGAATACAACACAGTGCTGTAATTTGCCTGCTTTCTTAATATCAAATCAGACTTCTGGACTGGAGAAGACATCTCCCCATCCCTCACCTTTCTGCCTGGGCTGGTCATGGTGGTCCTTTTATACTCATTTGAAATTGAGACAACTGGGACTCAGAGAGGTGATCACACAGCTAATAAGTGACAGAGTCAGAATTCAGACCCACAGCTGTCTGAAGTCTCCCGAAAATGAGCTCTTTCCACCAGTAAAGGTGCCATTTTGGCTTGCTCCTCGACAAGGAAGGACACATAGATGGGATGATGGAAGGGTGGACCAAAGCATCCCCGGGCACACTGTCTATGGGTGGCCCTGAATTCAACATGAGGATACAGAATGGAATGAGACATAGTTTGTAACTGAAAGAGCCCAGTGAGTCAGTGAGTGCTTCTCAAACCCCTATACTCAAGTACCAGCAAATGACTATTCCCGACAGAGCCCCAAGGCACTGGGGAAACATGTGCACTTCCCACAGGTGAGAAATTTCTCAGAAATCTCCACTTTTAGCTTACAATTCACGTGAATTGAGTGTGTTTTTCCATAGTTCCCATATACATATAGATATACCTATGTAATCACATAGGTATATCTATATGTATGATCCCTCCTGTTTCTTTGTATGTATATATATGTGCATATGTGTATATACATATATATCTTTGCATATAACCCTCAGTACACTTTTAGGTAGGTACTACTTAATTTTACCCTTAGGGAAACAGAAGTACAGAGAAGTTAGGTAACATATCAGGATCAAACAGTGTATAAGTAATCACATAGGTATATCTATATATATAGATATACCTAATCACATAGGTATATCTATATATAGATATACCTATGTAATCACATAGGTATATCTATATATACATGCTGGTTTTAATTTTTAAAAAGCTGTGTTGCCCTCAGATCTCTTAGGGAAGATGGGCCATTCCAAGCAGATGCTTTTGAAAGCATCTTTGAAGATGTTCTGCTTAGCTCTGGGCCAAGAGGGACACATAGTTCCTGTTGGGAAGCAAGAGGCAGTGAATGTGTTGTTCAAAACTCTGCAAAACTAAGAGTATGGAAAAGAGGCTATGGAGAAGGCACTTGCCCAGGGTCACAGAGTTTGTTAGCAGCCTGCTTGTACTTTAGCCCCTGCTGCCAAGTGACCCTTGCTGTGAGCTGGGCCTCCAAGGGGCTCACTGGCAGACATGAGAAGGCCAGCACATCTGGTCGGAGACTCAAGGTATATGAGACACATCTGATCCTTCCATCACTCCACCCAAGTCACCCTCTGGCGGGCACACTGCCTCCCTGGACTGGGGGTGGGGGCCTCCAGGGCCAGAATTCAGCTTGGTCCCTTCTCATCCCAGAGGCCCACGGGCTCCTTCCCGAGGCCTCATCTCCTTCCTGCCTTCTTCATCTCAAATCAGACTTCTGGACTGGAGCAGAGATCTTCCCCTTCCTCACCTTTCTGCCTGGGCTGTTCCTTGTGGTCCTGGAAGTTACGAGGCACACCTGAAGCTATACAGTAAGGTTGTGGTTAGAAGGAATTAGCACAAGAAGCTGGAATTCTGCTTTATTGGAGTCTAGGTTGGAGGCGAAGGTTTTGCTGGCTCAGTCAGTATTCATCAATTTAAAACATAAAAGCAGGAATTTAAAGGGTGGGAAGAAATAAAAATGAGCAGCCCAAAGGGTCAATTATGATAATCAATCAAGATCTTTGAAACAATGGAGGCTCTGATGAGAGAGTCCAGCTGCCTCATTATCTAGTCATGTGGCTGGCAATATGTTTATTGAGATAGCATCATTGAAATGGACACCTCTTTGAAATGGATGCCTGGGCTGGGTCAAGCCCCTGTATTCCAAAAAAAGAATGAAAAAAATAAATAAATAAATCTGTCAGGGCTTTAGCTAAAGCATTGCACCCACAGAGAGCAGCAGCCAACTGGTTGTTGACAGAGCCCAGATTATAAAACTCTTAGTTTTATGAGACTGATAGATTCCAGTCATAGTGGATCTTGATAACATATTAAGAAATTTGAACTTTATTTGATAGGAGATGGGTCCTGTGCTGTGAGGGTTAATTCCAGCTGTACTGACTTATTCTTATTTCACCAAAAATTATAAACATACCTGCCTGGCACTAATTCTTAGTTGGCATGCAGCATATTGACTAAGAGGGCTGCTTGGTAGCACAGGTCTTAGAAGTTTCAGGGCAATTTGTATCAGCTTTTGAACATCATTTGGTAACAATGATGTTTGTAATTTGCTTGGTAAGACCCTTGCATTATATATCAAGAATATGCCTATACAACCAGTAGGGCATAAGGATCCCTGTCAGACTGAATTTGGGATGCCCTTGTACTAAAGAGTTCTATTCACATGTTGGTGGTTTCTAGTTCCAGATAAAAAGTGTGTCACGGAATCACCCTTACAGAAAAAGGACAGCTGGAGCTCACTCCTGGTCTTTCTGGATATTTTGCTATGTAACAGTCTTTGGCTGTGATCTTATTTTAATTTTGTGGCTATATTCTACCTTTTTCCTGAAGTAAACTGGAAATTTGTTAGCATTGTCATTATGGTCCTCCTGTGAGTCTTCTTATCAATCAGAATCTGTGAACCTATCACACTAGGAAAGGCCATATTGAAAGTATAATTTCTGAAAGTTGGATGTACATAGTAGGGAGAATACTTACATGTTTCTGTTTTTGCATGATTATAGATAGAAGTACCATCAACTGAAATAGACAACACAGAGACATAGACTTTCTTTGGAATCTGATGTGCATAGTTTGGGAATAAAGATGAGTTAAGGTGTATGTTGAGCATCTGAATAAAAATATTTGGACAGCTGGAGGTAATAGTTTTCTTGCAGTAATAATAATCTCTTGCACAGATTTTGTAGAGCAAGTGTACTGGGGTAAAGACTAATGACATTTAAACAGAGGGAAACAAAGTAGCCCACGTTTTCAATCTTTCATATCCCTCTCCTAGATGCAGACTTCCCCATTGATTCTGGACTTGATTATGTTGTTTATGAATATTTTCTGATTGTGCTAGCTCTAATTCAACACTTTTTTCTTTCCGTTTTAAGAAATATACCACTGAATGAGAATGATAACACATGGATAATTTGGTGTCGGTTCCTATTTCTGCAAAAAGTAAATCTGCAAAAATTCGTATTTTAAATATTAGTTGTTGCACATTCTTTGCCAAATATGTCCCTTCTCTAAGATTGTGTTTGGATATTTGAGTTTTTCATTACGTCTATTTAATTTTATCTATACAAATATTTTGAAAATTTCTCACAAATGTAACTATGCTTCTTTGGTACATTTAATATATAAGACTGAAATCTTTATGAATGACAATCAAGTAAGTATTTCATGTTTGTGACTTTATTAGAATATAAAAGTAAATTACTATGGATTGATTAATTTAACCTATAAAAAACATTATCTTAAAGGCATTGATGCATCAATCACATTTTGAGATGTGACCTTTGTTTTTTTAAAATTTTTTATATATCTTTTTTTTTTATTTTTTGTTTTTCAACTACAATTGACATTCAATATTCTCTTAATAGCTTCAGGTGTATAGCATAGTGGTTGGACATTTATATAATTAATAAAGTCATCTCCTGATAAGTCTAGGATCCCTCTGGCAGCATACATAGTTATTACAATATTATTAACCAAATTGCCTATTCTTTACTTTACATTCCATGACCATTTTGCAACTACCAATTTGTGCTTCTTAATCCCTTCATCTTTTTCACACAGCCCCTCAAACCTCTTCCATCTGACAATCATCAGTTTGTTCTCTGCATCTATGAGTCTGTTTCTGGTTTATTTGTTCATTTATTTTGTAATTTAGATTCTACATATAAGTAAAATCATGTGGTTGTCTTTCTTTGTCTGACTTATTTAACTTAGCATAATACACTTTAAGTTCATCTATGTTGTCACAAATGGTAAGGTTTTATTTTTTTGTGTGTGGATGAGTAATATTTTATTCTGTATATGTACCACATCTTTATCTAATCATCTATTGATAGGCACTTAGGTTGCTTCTATATCTTGGCTATTGTAAATAATGTTGCATGAATATAGGGATGCACATATATTTTCAAATTAGTTTTTTGTATTTTTTTGGATAGATACCTAGAAATGGAATTGTTTGGTCATAAATTAGTTCTATTTTTAATTATTTGAGGAAACTTCATACTGTTTTTCATAGCTACTGTACCAATTTGCAATCCCACCAGCAGTGCATGAGAATTTCCTTTTCTCCACATCCTCAACACTTGTTTATTGATTTATTGATGATAGCCATTCTGACAGGTGTGAGGTGATATCTCATTGAGGTTTTAATTTGTATTTCTCTGATGATTAGTGACATTGAGCATCTTTTCATGTGTCTATTGGCCACTTAAATGCCCTGTTTGGAGAAATGTCTATTAAGCCCTCTGCCCATTTTTTAAATTAAATTATTATTTTTTTAGTGTTAAGTTGTATGAGTTCTTTATAAATTTTGGATATGAACCCCTTATCAGATGGATCACTGGCGAATACCTTCTCTTGAACAAAAGATTTTTGTTTTGTTAATGGTTTCCTTTGCTGCGCAAAAAGTTTTTAGTTTGACGTGGTCTTATTTGTTTGTTTTTTCTTTTGTTTTCCTTGCCAGAGGTGATATATCAGGGGAAAAAAGTAATAAGAACAACGTTAGAGAGTTTACTGCCTAAATTTTTTTCTAGAAATTTTATGGGTTAGGGTCTTACATTTAAGCCTTTAATCCATTTTGAGTTTATTCTTGTATATGGTGTAAGAAAGTGGTCTAGTTTCATTTTTTTTGCATGTATCTGTCTAGTTTTCCCAACATATTTATTGAATAGACTGTCTTCACCACATTGCATATTCTTGCCTCTTTTATCATAGATTAATTGACCATGCAGATATGGATTTATTTCAGGGATCTCTATTCTGTTCCATTGATCTACGTGTGTTTTTATTCCAGTACCATGATGTTTTGATTACTATATCTTTATAATACAGTTTGATATCATATAGTGTGATACCTCCAACTTTTTTCTTTCTCAAGATTATTGAGTCTGTTCGGGGTCTTTTGTGGTTCCATATAAGTTTTAGGATATTCTGTGAAAAAATGCTATCGATATTTTGATAGGGATTGCATTGAATCTATAGATTGCTTTGGGCATTATAGACATTTTAACATTATTAATTCTTCTTACCTATGAGTACAGTATATGCTTCCATTTATTTGTACCTTCTTCAATTTCTTTCTTTAATATCTTATAATTTCCTGAATACAGGTCTTTTACTTTCTTGGTTAAATTTATCCCCAGGTGTTTTATTTATTAATTTTTTGATGCAATTATAAATATGATTATTTTCTTAATTTCTCTTTCAAACAGTTCATTATTAGTGTATAAAAATACAACCAATTTCTGAATATTAATTTGTATCCTGCTACTTTATTGAATTTATTTATCAGTTCTGATAGTTTTTTCCTGAAATTTTTAAGGTTCTCTCTATATATTATCATGTCATCTGCAAATAATGATAGTTTTACTTCCTTTCCAATTTGGATGACTTTATATCTTTTTCTTGTCTGATTGCTGTGTGTAGGACTTCCAATACTATGTTGAATAAAAATGATGAAAGTGGACATCCTTGTCTTGTTCCTGAACCTAAAGAAAACACTTTTAGCTTTTGCCCATTGAGTATAATGTTACCTGTAGATTTATCATATATGGCCTTTACTATGTTGAGGTATGTTCCCTCTATTCTCACTTTGCTGAGAGTTTTTATCATAAATGGAAGCTGGGGGTTTTTTTTTATGCTTTTTTTTTTCCTGCAGCTATTGATATGATCATATGATTTTTACTCTTTATTTTGTGTGGTTTATCAACATTAATCAATTTGTGCATATTGAACCAACATTGTATCCCAGGAATAAATCCCACTTGATCATGGTATATGATCTTTTTAATGTATTACTAAATTTAGTTTGCTCTATTTTGTTGAGGACTTTTCTATTTATGTTTAACAGAGATATTAACCTACAATTTTTTATTTATTTATTTATTTGTTTTGTAATCTGTTTGGTTTTGGAATCAGGCTAATGCTGACCTCATAAAATGAGTTGGGGAGCCTTCCTTTCTCCTGAATTTTTTGGAGTAGTTAGAGAAGAATAGTTGTTAATTCTTTTCTGAATGTTTAGTAAAATTCAATTGTGAAGCCATCTGATCCAGGACTTGTGTTTGTTGAGAGTTTTTTTGATTACTGATTTGATTTTGTTAGTATTATCAGTCTGTTCAGATTTTCTGTTTCTTTTTACTCTGTCTTGGAAGATTGTATGTTTCTAAGAATTTATCCATTTCTTCCAGATTTTCCAATTTGTTGACATGTAATTGTTCATAGTATTTTCCTATAATTTTTTGTATTTTTGTGATGTCAGTTGCCACTTCTCTTTCATTTCTGATTTTATTTATTTAGGCCTTCTCTTTTTTTTCTTTCAAACTTAATCAATTTTGTTTACCTTTTCAAAGAAGCTTTTGTTTCATTAGTCTTTGTGTTGTAGTTCACTGTATTTCATTTATTTTTTTTTCTGATCTTTATTATTTCCTGCCTTCTACTTCCTTTGAACTCTGTTTGTAGTTCTTTTTCTAGTTCTCTTAGGTATAAGTTTAGATTGTTTATTTGAAATATATATTGATTTTACTCAATTTCAAAGTAACCAGTATTCTTTAATCCACTTAATCATTTAAAAAGTGAACCCTAAATTTTATGTAATTTAGGTATGAATGTTTCTGGTATCATTTTTAAGGGAAATGTAAGCAAATTGAAAAAACAGAACATACATAAAACAACAGAAATCATTTCAGAATTAATTAATTAGAATAAATTTATGAAACATGTAGAACCAAAACTAAGATCATGCATTTATACTCACAAAAGAGAAGGTAGGGTTTTTATTAAAGGATGCATATAATAATTTTTTAATAGATTTCACACTCAGATACTTGATTTAATGAATCCATTAAATAGATTGATTAGCATATCAACTAACCAGTCAACTAGATCAAAACTATCTAGCAATTGTATGCTGCAATATTTATGCTTAAAATACCAGTTAAATTACTCTAAAGTGTCTGTTCATAAAACATCGTTGAATGGCTCTAGATACTAATGATGCCAGTCCTGGGATTATAATCAAGTGTATTTTACATTTTGACTATGGTACATTGCCAATTATAAAGAGAAAATTTTACCAAGTTTTTGGTTTTTCCGTTCTACTAATGCTCTCATGTCAGCACTTTCTTAATTATTAATCTCCCATGTGAAATTGCATAGTGCTGTCTCAAAATAGATATTTTCGCATAATAGATTGTTCTCCACAGTTATTTCTGTATGTTTCAGACTTGGATGCTGGTGTCAGACACTTGGGTTTAAATTCACCCTGTAACACTTATACACTGTTTGATCCTGATATGTTACCTAACTTCTCTGTACTTCTGTTTCCCTAAGGGTAAAATTAAGTAGTACCTACCTAAAAGTGTACTGAGGGTTATATGCAAAGATATATATGTATATATACAAAAATGTATATACACATATGCACATTTATGTACATACAAAGAAACAGGAGGGATCATAGAAGAGTTACAGTAGCATAAAATTCTCTCAATATTATTTTACAGCCTAATTGTCTTCTTAACTAGTAACCTGACTTTGATTTTTGTCTCAGTTTGTTCCTTTCTTTAATCTTAACAATGGTTTCTAATAGTTATAACATTTATCTGATGATATAATTTGTTTTATAATTTAAGACAAATATAGAAGAAAAATTTAATGATCTTTTTTATTTAGTTTACTATTATAAAACTACAATTTCTTTGACCAATATTTTAAGAAGTACTGAAATTCTTTTTGAGAGAAGAAATTTTCCATTGCCATAGCCATGCAGATTAATTGCAGAAAAACAAAGAGTGGAAGAATGTAAACACATCAATTATTTCTTTATTTTCTTTGGTGTATAGCACACATTGTATACATCAAATACAGACCACATTCAAGGAGAAATAAATCTTGTTAAGACAGCAGAAAAAGATGGAGCATGTAGAGGGAAACAAACCTAGTATCGTTCACCCAAGAATATCGAGTATTTGTAATACTCAAATACCATCTGTACACAGGAGGTACATATATACACAACAGGTATATACATATATGTGTGTGCGTGCAATAATACTACACAGAGAGTTGTTATCTTTATAAAGATTAAAAATAAGGATTTATAAAGATTAAAAATAAATGTTGAGAGTAAATATAAGTTTATTTTTTAATAACATTAGTTGATTAGTTATGTTAGCCATCTGCACAAACACAGCCTGAACTTTTAAGACATGTAAATTTATGAACATTAAAACATAATTGCAAATTTTTGTTTAAAGTCCTAATTGGAAGAATGAAGAGAGCTGAAATTGTTAGTAATCTGAATGACAAAGAAAATAATTTTCAGAGAGTATAGTGCAAATAAATTAAAATCATAAAGCTAAAATACGTGGATATTAATCAAAGTACTAAAAAAAGGAACCCACCCTGATAAAATTAGTCAACTCCAAAAAACAACAAAATTATTATTATACAGATTTTTTTAATTGCTACTTACAATGAACAAAAAGAACACTACCATGAGAATTATCTGTAACATAAGATGCTAGAATATGTCCATTCTCACTCTCATTCACTTCTTCTCATGTCCCACTCCTATCTTCACTGCCTCCATCTTCTGGATAAGCCTTTACAAATCTTTAATCACTTGTTGGGGAGGGGCAAAAAATTTTTCCCCTATCCTTCTTAGTACTTTTGTCTGGTCTAACAATTAAATTCACACAAGATAGATTAACAGGTGAAAAAAACAATTGAATTTGCACATATGGAAGTGTCATAGAAATGGGGCCCCCAAAGTGACCATAACAGACTGTTTATATACCATTTTAAAATAAAAAAGCTCTCATTTGTGAATATTGGACAAACAAGGGGTTAATGTTTGGGATAGTAAAGTAATAAAGAAGAAACAAAGTTCGTTTACACAGTTTTCTCAGCCTTGAATTCCCTAACTCTGGTGATAAGGATGCCCTGTGTTCAGGGGGAAAGATAGAGAATTAGGGTATCCTCCTTTTTCTGTTTTTGTTTTTGTTCTGGCTCTCAGCCTTGAATTCCCTAACTCTGGTGATAAGGGTGCCCTGTGTTCATGGAGAAAGATAGAAAATTAGGGTTCTCTTTTTTCTGTTTTTGTTTTTGTTCTGTCTGTTGTTTTTCATGTAATTTTAATTCAAAATAATCAATATGCTATTGTGGCATACTTTGAGTTGGCCTAAGCTGAGCCCCAACATACTCTAGGTAGCCCTCATTCAGAAAAGATTTTCTAATCTCCAATACTATATTAAGTACATAATAACCTGTAATATCTCTATCACTGTAAAATTATTATTCCTGTCTCTCTCAAAAAAACTTCCATTTCCTTGAAAGTAAGGGATTGTGGTGAATTCATTTTAAAATTTCCAGTACTTAGCAAATAGCAGATTTTCAATAAATAAGTCTTGGTTAATGGAAAAAGTAAAAGAATTATTAACTCATCTTCATGTCAAAATTTTCTGAGAAGATAGCATATCAAATTTAGTACCAAAATTATAAAAATCTTAGTCCTGTGGGATATTCACTAGCAATGATGTTACTGGTGTTAAGAACTAAGCAAAAGTAAGCATCTTAGAATTTAACTATGTGAGACTAACTATATATAACAAGTAATTGTTGTAAATTACATAAATATCATTTGAAAATGTTTATCTTAAAAAAGTATAATCAGTTAATACAAAGACTATTCCACTCACATCTACTTATTATAGGGCAAACATCATATAATCACATAATCACCAATAATAGTAATATGGATCACTTTACAAAAGAACAATTAATTTACTCTGTTGCTGCCAAATTAAAAATGTTATAACAGCCAAAGAGTATAGTAATCTCTTGAGTATCACATAAAATGTTTTATCCCATTACTGTCTTCCTACTTTTCTATATGTTAAAGTTTTATATTCCACATTCCTATACCTACTATTTTGTTTCAGTATTAAAAACTTTTTGTATAATAAAGCCAAGGTATCAGATAAAGGTTTAATATTATCAACTTTCTCTAAACTACTTTGTGGGAAAATTAAATTTATTATTTAAATCATAAATTCATATATACAGTCTCCTAAAAATCTAAGTTTGGGGAGAAAAATTAAAATTGATTTTTTAGAACACAGAGTTCCTAAATCTATTTTAAAAATATCACTTTATAATATATTAGCCTGAATTTCAGCCTTTTTTAAGGAATGAAATCATGCATGGCAATCCTCAATTTTACTTGGCTAAAAAAAATGTCTCCTTACAGCAATAAGTTACAATATATTCTTCTCTCCATTATTCTCATGAGCATTACGAAAGACAATTGCTTTGCTCCAATTTTGACTTTCTCACTCAGTAAAATAAATGATAATAGTTTAAAACAGGATTTTGAAAAAGGAAGGACTTTGCATTCTGAAATGGCATTTTAACTCATTGACTCTAGCTTCTTCCTCTTGCTTCTGGTATTTATTTGTTCATCCACATATGATTACTTCTGTCGATTCCACCTTGCAGGGACAGGTACAGTGTTTCCACATGTGCAGTTCTCAGCTTTTTTCTTCTTGGACAGCAAAAACGATATTACAAAGTATACAACCCTGCTCCCATGCCTTTAACAACTGTTAAAAAACAAAAATTTAACCAAGTAAATATGAAGATCTTTAGCTTTTTTAAAGGAGTCATGAATGAAGCAGCATCTCATCTAGGAAAAGGACCATCTAGAAGGGAGCCCTGAGGAATAGTACAAAATGGAAAATTTTTATAAGCAGAAAGAGGGTGGAGCAAGGAGATTAAAAGAATCCATATTTCAGGCAAGATCGCCTTCCATTAGGGGAAGTCAGGGGGTCTTTTTTTTAATTTAATTTTTTTTTAGTTATGCCTACAACACCAGGTCTTCCTAGGTGATCTCCCAACCAAGTACTAAACAGGCCCAACCCTGCTGAGCTTCTGAGATCAGACATCAAGCTTGTTCAGGGTGGCATGGCTGTAGACCATGGGGACTGTGGCTCCTCTGGGGCCAAACCCAGGACCTTCTGTGTGTAAAGCAGACGTGCTAACCGCAACACTATGGAACCACGTCCTTGGGGGGGTCTTATCAGGCTGATTACCTCACTAGTGTTGATCAGGAAATTTCAGAAACTGGAACTGCAATTAGGTTCAGAATTAAGTCTTGTTGAGGATTACCACGAGTGACTTCACTTTGAGTCTGTTTTTTCTTTTATAACATCACAATCTTTCATCCTCCTCTATCTACAATTCACTTCAAGTTGAAGTTCAGTATTTGTAGGTTCCTTTTTCCTACTTGTCTTAGTGTGGCACCCATTAATGAATTGGATAGATCCTTTTTTGCTGGTCCATGCCTTCTGATCTTTACATGAATTTAAGTTGTAATAATCATGTATGACTTAAATGCTAGTTGAAGGTCAGAATACTGAAACTAAGGGTCCTTATGACTTTGGTTAAATTTAATTTTAAATCCTACCTCTAGAAATATATCCTGGCCTCTCCTATACCCCTCAGAGACCCAGCCTTTTCCCCCAGATAATCAGCAACCCCGGAGGCAGCTGAAGACAGTAACCCAGACTTGACAAGGTCTGGACCTCTGACAGGCTGAAGGTAACATCTTGACTTAAGTTATGTTTCAGCTAATGAGCCCTAAGGTGGAACGACCTCCTGACTCCTTTTCCATGAAACAAGACAGAGAGGTACAGGAACAAACCTCAGAACTGTCCTCAAGACCTGAAGAAATGATTTATTACTCTTACCTCACCTCTGACCAATCAGCTCCCTACACCTGTAGTATCTTGTGATTTTGCCCTATGTAATCTGTAACCTACATGGCATCGGGGAGTTGGATATCAAACATTAGCTCCTTGCCTCCAGATTGACCAGTTTAATATCAAACTATTTTTTTTCTATATTGCAAAGTTCTGCTTATGCATTTCTTTGGACTAGTGTGCACAGGTAGGCATATTCAAAACAGTTGGGTCTTGGTAACAATTTCTCTTCATAAAGAACAAAAATAATAGAGCACATTTTGCAAATGAGCAGGTTCTAAAAAAGCAGTGGTCAAAATGATGATCTATTTCTAGCTCTAAAGATTAGACAGGCTTGAAACAAGCAATTTGCCTGAGAAATAACACATCTAGATATATTGAAAGAATTTGTCACAAGATTCCTTTCCATTTCTTTCTAGTGAGGGAAAACTGCTCTGGTAAGGGAAAACGTCTAACAAAGGTAAACTACCAGTCTGCTAGCAAGACATTGCTTTGTTAGTAAGACTAGTGAAGAATAGAGGCAAGACAAACGTTTAAAAATCTGTGCCTTTCCTGGGGCAGGAAGAAAAACAATTTCTTGAACAGAGGCTATAAGCACACCACCCCAAAATATGCTTCTTTGGCATAAGGATTCTCTTGAGCTGGTTATTTTTAAGAAACAACAGACACAAGGACCCTTTTGTAAGGAACATTTACATTTATAAGGAAATTCTCTATTTGTAAGGGTGTGTTCCTCTCTGAACCAGAAGAGAAGGATGACTAAATCTCTAGACACTCTTATCAACGATGAAAGCAATTCATTTAAGCCTAACAATCATCTTATATGGTAATCAATATGGTACTGTGGTATTAGGTTCACCTTCCCTAGAGCTTGACAGTTTCCACTTGCATACCTGATAATTAACTCCGTTTTACCCTCTTCACCCTGCTCTTAATTTCTAGTTTTGCTGTAATATTTAGACAGGGAAAACTAGTAGTTAATCTTGACATCATCTTTTAAGTATTCTTTACTTCCAGGGTAGGGGTGAGGAGGAAATATCATTCACCTGTCAAATAAGCTTTCATTCTCAAGCATCATTTGTTAACTCTTAAGACCCATAAGAAATTTCAGGCTCTCCAAGTATCAATCATATTTCATAATTCCCTACTCACCACTGTATCTACAGTGGGCACCAACCTAGAGGAATTCTTTGAGAGGTATTTGGGTGTTTATACAATTCAGGTGAGAAAAAAAATACATAAATTATTATACAAGTGTCCAACCCCATAGAATGTATGACATCAGAGTGAACCCTAATGTAAACTATGGACTTTGGGTGATTATGATGTATCACTAAATTCATCAATTATAACAAATGTACCACTCTGATGGGGGATATTGATAGTCAGGTTGGCTCTACAAGTGTGAGGACAGGGAGTATATGAGAAATCTCTATACTTTTTTCTCAGTTTTGCCATGAAGCTAAAACTTCTCTTTAAAAAAAAAAAGTCTTAATATAAGAAAATTATACTCGGGAAAGGATATAGGTTTCCCAGACTGCCAAAGGGGTCCGTAGCACAGAAAAGTTTTAAAATATTTGACATTGAATATATAAATATGACAAAAAGATAATATTCTTGATAAGAAATAAAGAAAAATTTCCTTCCATAAGCAATAATGTGAAGAGTAAAGTATTACCAAGGAGAAAGAAACCTAAAGAGAAGAGGCAAATCTGATTTGCAAGACCCCCATGGAGCAAGTGCAGAGTTTTTTGTAAGACAGTATCAAGGATGAGAGACCATTTTAATAGTGGCAGGTTAGATGGGACTGGGAGCTGAAGTAATATCAGGGAGATTTGTAAGAAACAGGATTGAATACACATTACAGAAAAAGAAAAGTCTATTCTGGTTTATTTTTCAGTTTGTACATCAACTATGTTTCTTCATAAAATTTAGTTTATGTGATGGTGTTATTTATTTTTGAAGAGTCACCATAAAAGTCTTCCCTGCTTTCAAAGAAAATTAAAATTAAAAATGTTATAATTCTCAGAAGCCTAGTAACTTTTTCAAAAGATCTGAGATGAAGAAAATTTCCTAACCATATATTCCCTGCACATTTAATGTTTTAGCCTTTCTCATCTTTGCTTTTATTAGTCCAAATTCTTTTCATGGAAATAACAATATAACTAGTCAAATTATTGATACAACACACGCAACCAAGTGACTAATTATTTTACTAAGAAAGCTTGAAAAGTATCTATGTCTTGAGTAGTCACTAAAAGAGAGTTCTCATGGTGCCACTCACTTAATTTCTAAATTAAGTACATTAATATTTGCTATATTTCTAGAGTAAAAATAATCTCAGAGGAAGTTATTATTTCAGAAATATAAGTTTAATGATGAAGTGTATTTAATAAACAACAAAGAATGAGAATGAAGTTCAGTTTTTTAAGCTATGATATCTTTGGGTACAGAATATGAACGATTCAGTCAACCTCTAAGGACAAATGTCCTTCCAAAGTAATCGAGTCTTAAATGCCAAACCAAAATTTTTTTGCCATAGCCTCAATGAAAATGTTCTTTTCTAAAAGATGTTCTGACTGATAGTAAATTTAATAACATTTAGAAATGTCAAGTTGAGTTTTAATTTCAAGTTTGTATCTACTAGAGCATAATGTGTTACAAATTCAATATATCGAGACCACCTTTCTCCAGTTTTTTAGATTTTATAAATAAGAACTTCAGAGAGCAAAAATAATCAAGAATCTATTTTGCTTATGCCCTTCAGAAATTCAAATAATTGACCTGAATTACAAACTTATAGAAAGTCATTTTAATATAAAAATTATAATAATAGCTAGGTTTGTGTTTCCAAATCAAGCTGCTTTTTATGATATCTATAAGTAGTCTTAATTTTTTAACTTCTAAGCTAGACTAACCATAGAATAAAAATAAAATTTTTAAATGGTAAGACTACAATATATCAGTTAAACATCTACCCATTCTAGAAAAGATGTTATTTTTCAGTAAATATTAAGTTATCTTGCTTGAGGACAAAATAGTTATGTATGTGGTAAAGTGAATTAAAAATTGACATTTAAATATCTTAGCTTCTTATAACAATTATTATATCCACAAATACAATGAGTCATAGCTTTATGTAGACAAAGCAATTGGTCTGGTTAATTAATTTAAATTTTTTAAGCAGTTGTTTTGGCACCTATGTTAATATAATTTACCCTTACTAAAAATATCTTACACATGTGTAGTTATACCTTATAAAAGATAAAGCTAAAATCTGACATTATGTTTTTAAGAGGCATCATTTACTTAATGTATTATTGAAAGACACTGTTCTACTCATTTTTGTATGTTAACTGTCACATTTTACTTTTAACTTGTGTCTTTTATTTAAAATAAGATTTGTAGGTAGAATATAGTTGGGTCTTAATTTTTCATCCTGACAGTTCATTTGAATTGTGGTATTTATTTATATTTAAAATAATTATTGATATTATTGGATCTAAAATTGCCATGTTGCTATTTGTTTTATTTTTATACCATGTTTATTTTTGTTTATTTTACCCTTTTTCTTGCCTACTTTTAAAACTGATTTTTATTCATGTTTATCTCTTCTTGGCTCATTAGTTATAACTCTTCATATTGTCATTTTGATAGATGAAATAAGGATTCTAGTATACAACTTTAAATAATCACACATATCATTTTATGCAGTATCATTTAAGGACCTAAAAATAGTGTATTTCTCTTTGTATCTCTCAGTCTTTATGCTATTATTAACATTCATTTTACTTCTTATGTATCTTTATGAAGAATAAATATAGACCATTGTGAAAATTCTTTATTTTAGAGCAAAATGCTAGAAAAAGAAAAATAACCTCACAACACGATTATATTTATATTTGACAGAAATTACACAATTGCTAAATACAGTTTTGAGCTTAGCCAATATTTAATATCCTTTTCTCTTATTAGTTACTTTTGTAATGGAAAGGCAGTATTTGTTTCTCTTCTAATAGTCTGAAGTGCTTATTTGACTTTGCTGGCCCTTTCCCAGCATGAGAGTTTTGTCTCTCTGCTGGAGGCTCCCAATTAAAGGTCAGTTTTTGCAGCATCTCCTTTTCCTCGGGGTATAGAAATAGAATCTCTTGAACTCTATACCATTTATTGTTTTTTCATTTTTTCATGAAACTTTCCACAAATGGAGAAATGCTACCTCTGAATTGCAGAAAGAATATTCTATATCAACATAAAAGAAAAATATATTTTTATTCACTCAGTTCATTCAAATGCCTACTACAGTGAAGAAAAAAAGGCAAAGCGGTATCCATTAGATATGTTTTATATTTTAAAAGTATTATTGGCTATATAAGAATATTCACAAAAACATAAATTTCTGCCTCCTAAGGCAGAGTTTTGATTAATATTTTTGAAATGATTCTCCTTAAATTCTCCTGCATAATATTTACTGTCTATTACAAACTTGAATTGCAAGACATCGAGAAAAAGTACAATTTTCTTGAAATTATTAATTCATTAGACAGAAATTCTAAAATGTGATTGAAACTCATTCAATTCAACCCATGAGGAAAGATGTCACTTTGTCTCTCTAAGTTTTATCATGCTAATATACACAGAATCCATTTGGTAATAGCGTTTTATAAAATTCTCTATTTTCTATAATAAGGAAAAAAATGTTATTGAGTTTCTCGTAGATATTGAACCAAAGTTTATCTCACTCATTTAAGGCTAATTTTCCTTTAAACTTGTAGTTTTATTCTAAAATTTAGAAAGCATTAATATCTTTCTTGAGGTCACAAATGCAAATGGTAAAATTTTTATTCAAATAAAAATATGTTCAATTTCAAAGCTTCAGGGACTTTCCCTTAGCATAAGCTCCCATATTTTATAGAATACACATATGTGTTTACTATTAAAATAATAAAAACAGCATGTTTCTGTCAAAATGTATATTGCTTCATTTAAATTCACCCATATTCCATATAATAGAATCATTATGTTTGTTCCTACAAACCTATTTGGTAGATCACAGACCTTATATGCTTACTCTTGATGACAACAAAAGCATGCTGATTGTTCTCATTTTTACGTTATGACAATGATTCTCAAGAGGACTTATCATGTTGCCTGATAAAGATAATTTCTCAAGTCCACTTACTTCCCCACCCTTCTGAAGTGATGGTTCATTATCTCTCTCCTCACAAACATCTACTCTAGTCTTTCTTTTAATCCAATGATTAGCTTTTAATTTAGCAAGAAAATTGAAACAATCAGAAGAGAACTTCTACCAGCTCCACTCCTGCATCCACCTACCTGCCTGGATTTGTACCTATATAATTTGACTTCTTTTCTGTTAGTATAGATCTATTGAAGGCCAATTTTTCGCTTATGAATTAGATTTCATTCCTACTTCCCAATTCAAAGGCATTTCACCAGCATTTCTACCTTCTGTCTCATGTCTCTCTAAAATTTCCCTCTTTATTGGATCACATGCATTAACATGCTCTTATTTTACCCAAAGTTTAAAAATTCTTTCTTGCCTGTTTCCTCTCCCACCATTGTTCCGTTTTTTGTGCTCCCCTTAGTAGAGTAACATTCTTTGACAGAATTGCCTATATTCCATCACCAATTATATTTTTCCCACATAAATTTAAATTTAATCAATGTTTTGTTCACATCGTTACATTGGATTTCTTTTCAATTCTGATGTATTTTTTATTGTGTCGAATTAGTTAAACTGAAACTACTTTCCTGCCCAGTTCTATGTTGTGGGTCACGATAAATATTTCACTCAAGATTTGGAAAGTGAAAATGACATAGCAGCCATGTTATTTGTTTTGGACATTGGAAAAGTTAGAGCAAGGCATTAGACATTAAGGTAATTTATACATGTTGTCAATCATCTGCTGGTTCACTTTGTTAACTTTCTTGCAGCAACTCCAGCTTCCTCTGGATCCTCCTTCAGTCTCTGATTTCTTGATTAGGTTCTTGCTTAGTACTGTAAGGTGCCATGCTCTCTCTCATGCTTTGTCATATTCATTCCCAAGATCTTAAACAAAGTCTATATATGCTGAAAACCCTCTCCTTTACCTCAGACTCCTATATTTAAAAGCATACTTGTGATCTACACTTAGATATCTAAATGCACTTCAAAAGCAATTCTCCTAAAACTCGAATACTGGCCTAACTTTTTCAAGCCCGTTTGTCACAGTGTTTCCCCATCACTTAATGACAATTTAATAACTTTTATTTCTCTGACCTAAAACTCGAAGTTATCTTTCACTCTTTCTATCACACCTCACACACATTCAGGTAGGAAATCTCCGTGTTATACCTGTTCTGTCAAGTGTTTAACCATTTCTCATCACTTCTGCTACCACACTGGTTGAAGCCACTACCATATTTTACTGGGATTGTTGCAAAACCATCTGACTACTTATCCTGACCACATCCTTATCACCCTTTAGTCCATTATCAACATAGAAGCCAGAGTGATTGAGAAATATGGCAGATCATTTAATCTCCTTGCTGCAATCCCTTATTCAGCCAAATACCAGAAAATAGAAAATGAGTTAAACTTTGTTCATAATAGTCATTATAAAAGAATACGAATTGCTATTATGGAAAACTATTATGGAAAACTATTATGATTAATTCCATATAGAATAAATGTTATGCTTTTTGTAAATAGCAAAAAATAATGAGACAGAAAAGAGTAAGAGAATCAATTAATTTAGTGTATTATGTATTTATATACTTCTAGTTCATTAGTTACACCTGTAACTTTTTCCAGAAAGGTTTACAGTTTTAAAGATTCAATACTATAAAATAGAACGTATTCAAATGTAAAAATAAAAAGCAATGAATAAGGTAGAGACATAAGTATATCCAAAATTAGATACAAAACTTAAAAAGATTTTGATAAATCTTTTAAATAAGTGGCTCACAGATTTGTCTCTAAGTCTTTTGACAGTTAAGGGAAATGGGAAAATTGATTAGTAACAACTCACAGAGTCCAAAACATAGAAGAAGATGAAAAGAAAGGAGGAAGAGAAAATAAGAGGAGTAGGAGGATCAGGAATCAGAAGAAGAGAAGTACTCAAGACATTATACATCAGGTGACAATAAATAGTGATCTCTGAGGGATGGAAAACAAAGGAGATGAGCTGTAATATTGACCCATTTCACTCCTCGGAGGAAGTTTCCAGACCATGGTGCAGGAAGAGGGAAACCATGCAGAGTTTATTAGTATCCCTGAGCTGGAGAGACAGAGCTACAAGCCCAGGAAAGCAAGATGGTTAGAGTTTACAGGTACAGAAGAGGAGAGAAATACACAGAGATAAAGTTCAAACAATCTGAAGAGGGTCACCCTGAAGTATTCAGCTGGGTACTGACTGACATATGCATGTGAATACATGGAAAAATACCCATAGAATAAACATACCTTTAGTCCTGATTTATGAAACTTAAAATGGAAAACTTGAAAGAATGCAACTGTTTTTAAGTAACTTTGCCACATCCCAGAATTAAACTTTAACAATATTTATAGAAATAAAAAATATCCAGCACCCAACAAAGTTCAGAATGTATAGCCTCCAATAAAAATGACCAGACAGGCAAGGAAGAAGGAAAATACAATGCATAATGACAAAATCTTAGATGTCTCAAGTGATAGAATTAGTATGCAAGGATACTAATTAGTATGCATCTCTATCACTTAGAGATGACTCAAGTGATAGAATTAGTATGCAAGGATAATAAAACAGTTATGAATGGATTTCATATATTCGAGACTTAGAGGAAAATTTTAATATATAAAGAGAGGCCTAAAACACAAAACAAGATCTGAATCAAACTGCTAGAGATGAAGATGATAAAGTCTCAAATAAAAATTATAATGGGAGGTTCAGATAAGGAGACATCTACTTTAGCCATGAAGGAGTAGGGCCTGGTTTAGGATTCCCATGTGAAATAACTAAAAAGAAAAGAAAAAATAAATAAAACAATTGTTTTTAAGACACTGAACATCAAGAAAAAATCCCAGAAATATAGGAAACAAACAAGATGAGCCCTACAGTTATCTCAGCTTCTTGCCTTGGGAGAGTTTGCAGGTATAGGTGAAGGAGGAAGAAGTATGGTGCTACCAGTGGTCTCCTTGATTACAGGAGATAGACCTGAGGGTCTGAGAAAACCAAGAAAAGAAAATTTCACTGAAAGGAAACCCTGCTCTATGCACAATACCTTCTGGAAATATTCAGCAGAGTTCTGATCAGAATATGCATTCAAGAGACTAATGCTAAGGGAAAAAACACTTAAAATCATTAGAGGGGAGTGTACTCAGACTCACAAAGGGTCATAGGTAGTGTCTGTTCCCATAAGCCAGACTCAAAACCTTCTTAATTCTTTTGGCCTTGGACAGAGTCCTCAAGAAGAAGGGTCTAGCCTCAATAGTAGGGAGTAATTCATCCCAGATTAAAAGTTGCTCTCATCCAACATATCAGATAATTAAAGCATTACGGAAAGAAACAAACTATATTTAATTTCTTCCTCCAAACAAATCTCAAAAACTGTAGAAATGCAAAATTATCCACCACTCAAAAACCCACAATAGTAATAGCCAATCAAAAATGATCAAACATTCAAAATAACAAGAAAACATAATCTCAAATGAGAAAAATCAATCAACCCAACAAATTCAGTACTAACACTAATGGTTATTAGCAGATAAAGACAGTTAAAAGTTATTATAATTGCATTTTATATGATAAAAAATAAAAGATGAGAAATTTTAAATAAATACTTGGAAGATATTTTTTAAAGCTGCATATCAAATCACTGAGGTAAAGACTATAATGTCTGAGAATAAAAAATATACTGGATAGTATTAATGACAGATTAGATATTGCAAAAAAAAAAATAGTAAACTTGAAGACAGCAACAGAAAATATCCAAAATGACATACACAGAGAAACAGAATTCCTAAAAAATGAACAACTACTAGAGGCCTAACATATGTGTAATTGGAATCCCTGACAGTGAAGAGAAAAGAGGGGACATAAAAAATATTAGAAGAAATAATGATTAAAAAAACTTACCAAATTTAATGGAACTATAATCCTACAGATCCAAGAAGCTTAATGAACTCTAATCATAAGAAACATGATGGAAACTGCAAGGCATACAACATCATTTCTCAAAATCAGGAATAAAGAAAAAAAAATGTTTAAAACAACCAGAGGGAAAAGCAGCCATTACATAAGAAGCAACAAAGATAAAGAAAAGATGGAATCCTCATAAAATATGAGTCAAGCAATCATGTTTTGGTAACATCTATACAGCGCTGGAAAAAAAATCTGACAACCTAAAAATATATATCCAGAAAAAAATATATATTTCCAAAAGAAAAACAAAACAAAGAACTTTTCAAATATACAAAAGGCTGAAAAATTCATCACCAGAAGACTCACACTGCCAGAAATGTTAAAGGGAATCCTATGGGCAGAAATAATACCATGTGCAAATCTGGATCTACACAATGGAATAAAGAGTATTGGGAATAGTAACAAAATAAGTACACATAGAAATATTAACTGTTTAAACCCAAACAATACCAAAATGTTGTGGTGTTTATAGTTATATAGAAGTAAAATGTATAACAGTAGCAAAAAATTAAAGATGTGTATTATAAATTCTAACCCACTAAACAATAAAAATGTGCACTGAACTCTACTATCACTATAATAACAACAAAAAAGTATAGATAATAATCCAAAAACATATGAGAAAAATAGAAAACAAACAGCAAGATGGTAGATTTATAATCATATCAATCACTTTAAAAGTTAATTAGTTGAAATACTCTAACAAAAAATCAGATTGTCAGAATAAATAAAAACATAATCCTTTAGCTAAAATGACCAAGACTAATGAGAGAAGACTCAAATTACCAAAATCAAAAAATTAAAGAGCAGACAGCACTACCACTTTACAGAAACAGAAAAGATTATAAGAGAACACTGAACAACTATATAATAATATAGTCAGATAACCAAAATGAAATGGGTAATTTACAAAGAAGAAATGAACTACTGAAAACTGACTGAAAAAGAACTAGAAAATCTGAAAAAAAAATTACACAAATAAATATTGGATTACTAATTTAAAAACCATGTCATAAAGTTGAGTCCAAACCCAAACAGTTTAATGGATGAATTCTACCAAATATTTAATTAAGAATTAATGTCAATTATTGAGAAACTCTTCCAGAAAAAAAAAAAAAACAGGAATAAGATGCATTTAACAACTCACTTGATGAGGCCAGTATTACTCTGAAACCAAAACTAGACAAAAATATAACAAACTACAGAACAATATCTCTTATAAATATGGACACACAAATCTTCAACAAAATACCAGCACACAAATCCAGCAACATATACAAAGGATATAAACCATAACTAATGAGATTTTTCCCAGAAATAAGATTAGTTTACTTTTGATCTCCAGAGCTATACTATGATTAAATTTGTATTGCTTAAATCCATTCTGTTTGTAAGAGTTTATTGTGGCAGCAACAAGAAACTAATATAGGTTCTCCTTGTTACATATTTTTGTTGAAGTTCTTGGCTTACACAAATATAGCCATGATTGCTATAGTGCCTAGGCAGTTGAATCAGTAATTCTTTTTAATTTAATAATAAATTTGAAAAATTCCCATTGTTTTAAGTATTTGTTAAGATAATTTCTTTTAATGGCTACATAGTAATATCTTATATGGAAGGACCATAAACTGTTTAACAGTTATGTCTAGAATATTACTATTATATATGCTGTTATAATGAACATTCTTACATGTTAATTATTTTATGGAATTTCTAATAATCCCCTTAATATAAACTCCTAAAACTGTCATTGTTGGATCAAAAAGATGCATCATTTAATGTTTTTCATATGATGCCTACATTAACAGCACCACAATCAGAATGAGAGTGCCAGTACTCATGTACCCTTTATGACAATACCTATTTTCCTTTTTCCCCCTCGATGGTGTAAGTAGTAAATAACTGGTCAACACTGTTTTACTCTACATTTGTCATATTATTAGTGATAGAATCTTAATGTTGAAAGAACATTGTGATTTGTTTAAATTTATTTAAAAGTTTGCTTAGTCTTTCTAAACACCAAATGATCAGTCTCACATGTTTATAGAGCCCTTGTTACATTCACTATGTATCTGTGTTCATGTTGAAAAAAAAAAACTAACAAGTTCCTATCTTCACAGGGTTTACAATCTCACTGTGAACCACAAATTAGCTATCATTTAATGACCAACCACTTCTAGGTACTATAATGAAGTCTTTTATATGTATTTCTTATTAAAACCTTATAGCAATTTTATTATTATCTCTTTTAAAAATGTCAAAATCAGGATCCAGAGAGCCTAAAAGTAAGACTTAGATCATTTGGTTAATATGTACAGTACTCTGCTAGAGACTGAAAACATTGCAATGAGGTAAAACGTAAATAATTAAATTTCAATGTAATATAAGCTTAGTACTAGATGGCAATGTAGAGAATGTAGTAGATTTGTAGGCTTAATTTCCAGGCTTTTTTGACTAATATTAGATCCTTTTCCAAACTTTATGTCATTGTCTAAATCAATTTTTTTCCTGAGCTACTTTTTTCCCTTAAAAAAAAAAGGAATTAATTATGCCTATATTACAATTTGGCCTTGATTATATATTATGCATGCAAATTACTAAAACAGAGCTACTACCCTATTTGTTCCACTGAACAATAAGCTGTAGGAGAGCAGGGATTGTATCTATACTACTAAATATTTTATTCAGTCTGCCTAGGATACTGCCTATCAAATAGTAGACACTCAAAATATTTGTTCCAGTTTCCCTTGTTTTAGTTATTACCCAGTATTAGAATACTCTCGTAACTATCCATTAAAATCTATTTATGTGTGTGCTTTTTATTTCAGCCTTTATATAATTCAGTTTGCTCTGAATAGACAGGAATATTTCCAGCTTCAACGATGAGTCATAACTGAGAAAACTGTGGAAATTGTGTCCTAATATGTGATTCATGATGACCCATGTTGCTTCTACATTTTAAAAAAGTTTTTTATTTATCTGTGATCCTTTGAAAAATGTCATAAAGCTCTCTGTGTGTAGTCATTTGACCTACTGAGAATATGGATGCATTTAAAATAATGAAAATAAATGTCATTTGTGATAATAAATCATAAATCAATGAACATCTTATTTTTAGCTCATTTCCTCTCCAGCTAGTGCAATTTAATGTAGAATATCTTAGAAATTTTCTCTTGTCAGTATCTAAAAATAAGAATTTTAATCTCTATATGCTAGGTACAAGACAGTTTTTTTCTTTTTTAATATAGTAACTAGCAGGTAATATATATTGAAATAATTACTCAACCACCATTTCTTATGGCCAAAAAAAAGAGAAAGAAATTCCCTTTTGCCTAATTCTTTCTTAATTTAATAGCAGTAAGTTCTTTTTTGAGAACGATCCTTAAACTGCTTACTTTTGATAGCTTATTTTTCTAATCCATCTTATTTGAAGTTAGAATGTTCACTTAGTTAACCTTTAGTAAAATATTTTAAGCCTAGCATAGCAAAACAGTAATAAAAGTGCTTTATATTATTACATAATGATTTTCCTGAAGGCAATACAGTATGGTAGGAAAAAAATGGGAATTCGAATAAAAAAATATCATGATAATGTCATAACTTTACAAATTGGTTTTACTGTTATCTACTTATATATTAATAATTATTCTGTATATAAAAGGATTTTTTGCCAAAAATATCTCCCTGAGAACTATTGGAACATAACACATAGAATGCAGACAAAACTGTTTAGTCATCGCATGAGTTCAGCTGCATTTAAAAGAAACTCAAGTAGACTGGCTTTAACCACTATTTTTTACAAACCGGAAATCCCATCTATAGTGGCTTCAGTAGGTCCATAATGCATCAACGTCCTGGGTTTATTCTAACTTCTGCTCTAACAGTCTCATAATCACTTTATGATGGCCAGTCAACTCTTAGCCTCTCACCTGAATTCCTGGCAGGAAGAATGAAATGCCAAAACTTTTTCAGAAGTCACCAGAAAATTTCGACTGTAGTTGCATTGACCAAAACTGACAACTTATCCTAATTTAAAGGATGCAATTGTTGTTATTGTTGTTGCAATCAAAATTGGACTCTGTTAGTAAAGAGAGTAGGCATGTTGGATATTGGATATACAGCTGTCAATGACTTTTATTATCATAAAATGTTTTTTACAAATGTCAAGGGATATTAATAACCATGAAGTAATTCTTAGAATATTGATGGCTTTAAAAACAAACTAGTAACTAAAATCTTTGTACCTATCTTCTCTCACAAAACCCTCTTTCAAATTATAAAATATAAAACATTATAAAACATGGTTTATGACTTTTATCACATTAAATTAAAATTCTTAAAGTGAAATAAGATCAAAACTTTCCTTGTTAAAAAAAAATAGCCTTTCATAATAGGAATAAAATAATTATAAAATCAATTCAAAATGGTTTATGAATCTTATGAAGTATTTTTTAGAAACAGTTTCTGCCTTTGTGTGTTATAATGTTAAGTATATGATAATGTCGATTCATGTAGTTTTGACACTGTATTGTAGCATTTAAATAAACTTAAGTTTAAAATATCTTGTTTTCTGTTTAAAAATTTTAGAAAAAAACTTTTCTTAGAATCTTTGCCAAGAGTCATGATATCATGGAATTTATTTTACCTGCTGTGTGGGAGACTATCCCCAGCACTCAACCTT
The DNA here is from genome assembly GCF_000325575.1 of Pteropus alecto. Taxonomy (NCBI): domain Eukaryota; kingdom Metazoa; phylum Chordata; class Mammalia; order Chiroptera; family Pteropodidae; genus Pteropus; species Pteropus alecto. Next base: position 3,010,308 of record NW_006441953.1, on the reverse strand, counting down.
ACATACCCACTGTGATAATCCTCCCAATTTGACTACCTGCCGGATGCTTGTCTTCCTTGTTTCACTAGGCACTGCTATGCCTTGCTCGTCACTGTATCTCTACCACACCACACAAGAAACATTTAATGAATACCAGCTGAATGAACATAATGTTTTAATGAATGAATGCATTGTGAGACTCACACTGGATCGATACAATTGAGCAATACTGACTTCTTCATTATTACCTTTTGACTATTCTTGGAACAATAAAAACTTGCCATCAAAATCTGAGATCTGGAGAACTTCCACTATCAGAACATTGCAGTTATTAAATTGTATTCAATGTCTGTAAAAAAAAAGAGTAATTATGCCAATAACTTCATATTGGAGATAATGATAAAGTTCCCAATTTAGCAATGCCTAATAGAGCATTAACTAGAGCTTCATTAAATTTTTAAGTTCTTTAAATTATGATTTATTATAATTATTATACTAAATTATTATTTTGTTTATTCAATATTATCTATATACCAATATTGATAATACATCAGAGAGCCAAAGGCATATTACTCAGTTTACAATTCAGAATGCTTTCACGTCCTAAGCTTCTTTTTCTTTCACCAGCTATCTGTAATGATTAATACTAATCCTTTGTGTTCATGCTGTTAGTTCATATTCAATACTAAAAAATAATTATGTTCTTTCTTATTGTAGTAGTATGTATAAAATAGTACTTGGACTGTTTTATTATAATGAATTACTTGAAAAGGTAAATAAAGGTGTATGATGAGAACAAGTGGAGTGAGTAAACAGAAAAAAAAAGAGAATAATGCACAGAATAATGCGAGTGGAGAGAAAATTATAGTTTACAGAGCCTTAAAGAAATAAAGGGGCATTGAAGTGGGAAGAGACTGGAGAGGACCGATGGGAAAGA
>NW_006441953.1:2997838-3009381 GCF_000325575.1 Pteropus alecto | reverse complement strand
AGACATAGCTGGAATAAAGCTTCCAACTTTAAAAGTAAGACAATTCTCACAAGCATATCAAGGGGTACAATCATTTCTGTCTCACCCCCTACCTTGAACTTAAAATCCAAATGATATCCTTATTATTAATTCTAGAGAAAATGAGAGCAGGAAAGCCAATATAAAATTGGTTATTCAGGCAAATGTTCTTGTTGAAACTTCACAGGTATTGATAACCAGTATCTTCATTTATTGCATCTCTGTTATTTAAATTTAACAATACCCTTCTGTTTATGGGCTTTTAAAATCTCTTACCTATGTGGAGCCTTTAAAATGAAGCAAATGTATGCCAATTTATCACTCTATCAAAAAATATATTATTGTGCATCCTGGTTTTTATTATGGAAGTGTATATCAATATTATTATTTTGAAACTTTGCTTCAAAATATTTATATATGTAACTTTAGTTTTTTTCTTTAGATATCTATTAAGTCCTCTAAATGATGTTATTTATAATCAAAGTATTCCACTAATAGTAGTTCTCCTTTTAATTGTGCATGCAATAGTAATTTCTCAAATTTTCCTAGAAACCATGTCATGCATTAACAAATGAGTTTATTATGAGTACACACAGTCAAAAAAATATACAGAAAACTTGTAAATATTTTCACGTTGCAGAGAAATAACACTAAAGTCTCTCATAGTCTCTGACATGGTATTACTTAATGCTCACTGACAATTTTAAATCAGTTTATCAGATAAATAAAGTAACTACATAACATAAAACAGCCCCTGTAATCAGTTGTCAACATATTGTGGCATATTGCAATATATACAGCTGAAAAAGAACCACAATATAAAATTTCATATCTTTGCTTTGACATTTCAACTTAATCTATCAGAAATTTAATCATGGCTAACTGCTTTATTGCAGTGTATAACTATGTATTTGATATAGTTATCACCTGCCTCCAAGTAACTCACTTCATTTCTATATTCTGTGTGTAAATTCCTTCAACTCTATGCTTGGCATATGTGAATAAACATGATCTTTATCATGAGGTTAGGTTGACATCAAATCTTTTTGCTAGGTCAATCAAAGATACAAATACCAGTGAATTTAAACATCAGTTCACATACTATAAGGTATAATCAACTAAAGGATCAAAAAATTGAACTTATATTAAACAAATTGGTTTTATGTTTAGCCTAGTCTGGGTAAACTCATTTATATGGTAAAACTTTCTATATGCTTTCTATTGAAAATTTTAAATGTGAGGTTTCAGTAATAAAAGTACTTCAAATATGAAAATATTCTTATTCTCAGATTTAGTCTTCTAAGAGGATAAGACTCTAGTCATCATGAATGTGCTTGAAGATGTAAATAAAAAACAAACAAAAAAATCAAATCTTCCCAAGCAATCTACTGCCAGGCTCAGCAAACTACAGGTTGAGGAAGTAACTTTTTTTTTGGTCAAATAGCCTGGTTTTATTCTGGTGCTGCTGTTCACTAGCTGTACAACCTAAAACAAATTATTGTTGTTTTAGTTTTCTCATGTCCAAAATAGAAATATACCCTTTAAAATATAATCTAATATTTATCTCACAAGTCTGATAGAACTATTAAAAGATAGAGCACATGCAAAGGGTTTAGAAAGAAGTTGGCACAAGTTCTTAATAAATTCTAGTTATTATTTTTGTCATTCTTCTTATTATTACCAATTTTTTCCTAAGTAATAAACTTTGATGTTGATAATCAACTAATCAAGTAGTATTTCGTGAATTCTCCAATTAGAAATTAATAAATCATCTCTGCTTCCTCTTGGAAATTAGAATTAATAAGTATTATTTGACCAATATTCCTCAGACTCTGGCACTTATACTTCTGTCAAGAGAGTTGAAAGCACAGGATAATGAATGACAAAAGAAAACAAAGCACAATCCAGCTTAGCTGGATTTGGACATCAAACCCTAATCTAAAGAATAATGTAGAGATGGGTTATTGTTTTGGCCTAAATAGAGGATTAAAGGAAATTCTTTCCCTTGAAGGCCTTGACCTGAATCTTTGAAACTTACCAGAATCTCATTAGTAATTTTGCAGAAGAGAGTAGAAGGTAAGTAAGATGGCTAGGTATGTGGCAGCAACCTGGGCCCTTCACCACGAAAGAGAACTCCATACCTTTATGCATAGCCTTCCAATTCAGCAACTTCACCAATATACAATTATGGGCCAATCAGAGATTTCAAATCTGGACAAACCTAGAAAAGATTAATTTACTTTCAAAACCCAGTTTATATTAAACAAAATCATTATATGAAAATTTTTGAATATACTAAGTCCAGTAGCTAAGTATATTATTAATCTTGTGAGATGTGTAGAGCAAATTTCTTCCCTTATCAGCTACAGAGGACTACATAGGTATAAAAGAATTGTAATACATTCATCCTTCCCACCAAAACTTATAATATAATTTAAGAGTGTTCAAACTACTACTACTGCATAACAAAAACTTCAAAAATTGGTTCTCTAAAACAATAATTTTTTTTGTTCTCATGAATTCTGTTAATGAGAAATTTGGACAGAGCGTAACAATTATAGCTTGCTTCTGCTGGGAAGACTAGATAACTGACCTTGACTCAACAGCCTGGGGCTGGAATCAGCTGAAAGTTTCTTGATTCCTGTGTCTAATAATTGCTTCTGACTGTCTAATGAAACCTCAGCTTAACTTCCTCACAACATGGCTATCTCAGAGTAATCAAACTTAAGTAGCATTTCAGTGCTCCAAAAGCAAATGTCCTGGTGACAAGTTCATCACCTTCTCTAACTTAGCCTTTATAGTCACACTGCATTACTTCTGCTGCATTGTATTGGTTGTCATTGACTCACAAGCCTACTCAGAATTCAAGAGAAAGAACTGAGCAGAGTGTCAAGGTCATATTATCAAAGAACATATTCACAAATATTACTGTAGCTATCTTGCTAAATATAATCTGCCACAAAGATATAGAATTACAATGTAAAAATAGTAGAAACCATATTAAAAAGCAAACAAATTAATGTCAAATTTTGAAGAATATGACTATCAGCATAAACGAATATCAGGAGTTGTAGATATCAGTGAAACCTACTCTAGCGAAAAATAACCTTATGGAAGAGACTGGCCCTCAATTGGGCCTTGAAAAATATGTAATATGCTTTAACAATCCCTATATACTTCAGAAAAGAACATACTGATGCCCAGCTGGTCTCAATTTCCCCTTTAGAATCAATTATGGTCTGCCAATTTCTTATAAGACTTAGTATTTAGAGAAGGAAGAAAATTGACAATAACAAATATAAGAGTAAGAACTTCTAATATAGGCTAGAACATAGCTATTGATATATTAGCCATTTTTCCTAATATAGCAAGTACAAAATTTTGTTTAATTATGAAAAGAAACCAAATTATAAGTAGTTTCAAAATTCCAGATTAAAGAAAGAAAGGTAAAACTTATAAAGACTCTTCATTGAAAGAATATCAGTGAATGAATTTTTCCATTTTTATGTTAAATACCTTTTAAACAATACTTTTTGAGTCTCTTTAAATAATTTTAAAGGTAAGAGAAAAAAATCTTGCCAGCTTGGCCTGATTCAAACCAAATATCTCACTTCACAAAAGATATTTTCTGGATTTCAATTGCCAAAAATAGCATTCTTTCTCCAAAAACCTGTTTTATGAATAAACTATGAAATACTTCAATATTGATATATATTCTTTTAAAAACAATAGCAAGATGAAATAGCATTACTTAGCAGATAAAAACATGGTAGAAATATATGAAATATACATTCTAAAAAGTCTTATAGATTTCTAGTTTCAGCTCTGACATATAAACATCTTGGAAGTCTTTACTCCCATCTTTACAATGAGAAATAGTTGGACAAACCGAAAATTGAAGACTTTGTTTAGACCCATCAGAGAATTGGGGTGGTAGGGTAAATGCCACCCCAAAATCTGGAGAGAGAGGTATATCCAGAGAGATACAGCAATCAAGATTTGTCTCACTGGAGCAGAAGCATATAGAACCATAATATTGAAGAAACATTTGGTAATTTTGATGACTCTTTGGAAACTGAAGATGGATGAGCATGAGGTTAAGGATACACTTTTAAAGAATCCTACCAGGTATTCATTGTAAGGATCCAAGAAAGATACCCTTGTGGCCCTGTCAGGGGAGAGGAAGTGTGAAACACTCCCAGACCCTTCTCCAGGGGAAAGAGCTTTGCCTGAACAACTCTGAAACCCTAGCTCAGCTGGGTGAAGGAAATCCCTGCCCACTTCGGCCTCTCCTGCTTTCCTGTCTCACTTACAGGGGAAAACTACAGGGAGAGGGCTTTAAGGATACAAATTAGGAATGTTACAGACAGGGAAGGGACTAAGAAACAAGAGTAAAAAAAAAAAAGCTATAAACTGAAGGAAAGTGAAGAACACTTATGAAGGCCACAGCCTGAGGCAAAGTCCCACTAAAAGACTGAGATTTAATCAAAAGATTATGGAAAGTTTTCCCTCCCCCACCAAAGCAAAGAAGCTCCAGTACGATAATAATAATTACAACCCAAAGAGCTGCAAAACACAGTGTCTAGGAACAATACCTGGAAAAGCCTCTAGGACAAAAAGAAGACATAAACAAGGACAGTAAAGGAATTTGAAGCCCCTAGTACCTATAACTACCACAAACATTAAACACATTACAACTCCAAGACATGAACAGAAATCTTCACATTAAGGCTGATTTACTTTATTTCATCTTACCCAATACAGCATGTACAGCCTTCAAAAAACAATCACATATTTCCCTTGAAGACAAATTCTGTGCAATATGCATAATTATTTTTAATAATACTTGTTTAATTAATAACTAGAGACACAAAAGTGCTTTATATTGCTCTTTTGTTAGCCGTTAAAATTTTGATAACTTGTAAACAGAAAAGAGTCTCACTTTGACTAAAATCTGAGAATAAATTGCTCACATCTGTCAGTTTATTCTAGGCTGAAAATTTTAGCTCTAATAATCAGGTAAGTTTCAGCCAGTTCAATATCTAAAAGACTCCTTTTATGAAGAGCATTAAAAATAGCATAATATTTGTTGAAAATGACTGAACCAAATTTTAGTGTTTGAGTTATACAGTTTCTATGTGCACATATAAAATTAATTATGAATGGGCTTTTTTATCCTTTTTATAATCTCACAAATAAATAATAACCCATTACCAATATGTCCTTATCATTTCTACGTGTAATCAATGTAAAATTATCAATGAGATATTTTTTATTTACTTTTTTATAGTAGGCGTTAGAGGTCTAGTGTGTGTTTTACTCTTAATGCACATCTCAGTTTGTAGTGACCACATTTCAAGGTCTCACTAGCCACGTGTGAATAGTGACCGCTGTGCTGGACATTGCAGACTTGGGGTCTTAATGTTTGCCTAAATTTTCGCTTAAAATAAAGACTTTAAGTACTGTTTTTTCTTTGTTTGCTTGTTCTGCCTATTGATATCTACTGAAGTTTTCCTCTAGTTTAAGAAATTCTCCAATTCAAGATGTCAACTGCTTGGCAGTTAACGAAATCATTTTTGTTTAGCTGAAGTTCTCTGACTTCCTTCACCTGAGAGTTCTGTCTCACACCTGTAGTACTCTTCAGTGGATGTTGTACTCCATGTAATTTGTTTTTTTATCTACATGCTTTGGGAAAAAATGACAAATAAATTTTAGTGGAAAAAATAATGGTCCAATCTTAAAATGATCCTATGATGCACTTCTAAATAACACTATTAAATATCTTCCTAGAAGAAAGAGTTAATTGGCATCATCTTGTAATAACTTCCCAGGAAAAATAAGTTTTATCCAACTTGAGCTTATATAACTCTCCAAAATGCAAATTAATATTTTAGTTTTTCTAGTATATTCAGACCAATTAATGTGTACTTCTGACCCATGGGTTTTGTTACTTACTCATCCTGATCAGGACACCTGGTCACTGGAATTGGTCACTATGACCGCTCTCATTTGAGACTACCCTGCCCTCCTGAGCAGTTGTTTTCAACCTTTCCAATGATAGATTGTTTCTTTAAATAAAATGTCTGAATATAAATTCGAATTTTATTGGAGAGAGAAAACAAAACCTCAATTCACTTTCTCCTTTTAACCGCTGACGCTTCAGAGAAATTCTCTCTGGCATCGCTATGGTGGTTGAAAAACACAGTGAGAAAGCAAATAGTTTAGAGCAATTAAGAATATAAATTACACTCAAATTCTGAGTTAGGTTTTTCCTTTACTTTATTAACTGTAGAAATTCATTTACATAAAAAGAATATCTTTTTTATCCTTAATTCCCCAATAGCGGTTGTAACTACATACAGTGTCCAATATCAGATCCAAACCAATTAAATATAAATACGACCTGTAGAGCTATACTTAGGTTTTATTATGCAATATATCCACAAAAATCATACTGAAAATCCTAAGTTTGCAGAAATAAAGGAAGTTCAGATGTCATTACCACAGTTTCTTTCTGCTTGCTATATTGCTTTTTGTGGTATAGTTCTTGTTATATTGCTTTTCTGTGGTGTACTTCTGAAAACTAATAAGAAAATATCTCTCGACTATAAGTAAGCTATATTCAGACTCTTTGGTGGATAATAACTACAATAGAAGCCATCACACACAAATAATTTTTAAAATATTGTACAAAGTGGGGAGATATAGTTGGCTATAACTATTACCAAGGAGCACATGCATTCTGAGATGATGAATTCCAGCTTCAAGAACATTTATTACTATTTCTTTTCTTCACTATTTGACAGATGACTCCCTTCAGTATAGCTAGTCTAGTAAGTTAGTGGAAATATGATTTTTTTCAAAATATTATTTAGTTCCAATTCCATGGATCAAAAATATTTTTACAGAAATATTATCAGATTAAAAAAATCATTCAAAGTAGTAAAAGATTTTTATATATTCAGTTCATTTCCCTAAGGACATCTTAAGGACTATTTCTTTTTATTCACAATATGATATGAATTTAAACACACAAAATACATTTAAAATACATTTTTTTCATGTATTTTTCTGTTATGATTTGAAACAAAAAATCAGAATACAAATACCCCATGTATAAACAGTTGTTGATATGTACAAGTTTCCATGAAATTGTTAATCTCTTATTTAAAAAAAGAAAGAAAAGCAAAATTAAAGGGATATTGCTCACTTCATATGAGAAAGAATTTTTTTTGAGATACCAGAGGCTTAATAAACAATTTTTTAAAATAATAAAACATATAATAGTTTTTACGGGTCCTGTTTTGAAATTCTGGCCTCTACAATTGTCTGAATATTTATTTAGCTCTTAATTTTGCATTGTGTATCTTCTACATTTCTTACTGAAGAAATTTTAAAATTGTATAAATTCATTCTCTGTCTTCAGGAAGAATATAGGCATATTCTCAAATTTATATTTTACATTTAATAATAATCATACAAGTTTACAAACAGAAATAAAAAGCTTATCAGCAAAAAAATAACCAAAACAAATTTATAATGGAATTCTTTATTTATGATACTGGAAGCTTTAAAAAAGAATAGAATAGTATCTACACCCTACTATGAAAGTGGAATGCAACCCATAAGACTTGAAGATGGAGGAAGATTAAGAGAAAATAGTGATGAGAAATGAATTTTGTGGTATCTCTAAAACTAGATAAATATTCAAACATAAAAATAATGTGATAATTAGTTTTCTTGAAACAGAGAGCTATACCTCAGGGGATGCTAAAATTTCTAAACTATTTCATCAAACAAAGAAGTTGGAGCAATGCAGAAGAGGGGAGAGAATAGGACAAAGTGAAGGGAGACTGAGTAACATCTATTGTCCCAATTTGACAGCCAGCCAGCTCCTCCATAGCATCCTAGATGATGAATAAAAAACCACAAATGCATGAATAAGCAATATTAAAATATATATTATGAAACATGATAAATACAATATAAACACTATACTATATCACATGTAATTTATTTTATATATAATTATATAACCATGCAACATATATATATTTAAAATGTACATATTATAGTTTTATATTTGTACACAAGGAATTATCTCATGGAAGAGAAAATAATTTTATTCTACCATAATATGCTTAAATAAAGCAAAAATATAATACTATTAATGGATATCTGTGTCTAAATAGACATAGCATGAATATGAAAGCCTAATTAAATTAAGCCACATTATACCTACTTGTCATTCCATAAATGCTATCACTGGGAATTGCAAAATAGATACACATTTCTCTATGTAAGAAGATGTGGTCTGTCGAAATGTTAAAGACTTCTATCAAAATAGCTATTATTTATCATACATTTTTAGTTATGATAGTCAAGACACAATCAGTATCTCATTCCCTAAATACTGCCTACCTTTGGTGTCAATCTTGCCTTTAACAAGATTTTCATTCTCCACAATAATAACAAAAATTCTCCTGCAAATTTTATTTTCTTACTTGTTGTATGTATAAAAAACATCTATAATTACAAAAGAATTAGTAACTACAATACATTATTTTCTTATGAAATCAAATTCATTTTAGTGTTTTTAGAATCTAGTGCATGCTCACTTTTCCCTTGTATCATAAGGGTCTATGTATGAAATAGTAATGACAATGAAACTATCTTTTAGAAAGTATCAATATTCTCTATTTTTTTCCTTTGGCACAGCATAAGTGAAACAATATTTGAAATAATTATTCTATTTTGGGACAATAAAAAGACTACTTCTTGGCAATTTGTATTTACTTAAACAATTTTCCATCTGGGGCTTAATTTTAGGTCTATTTCCTTCCAAGCTAAAATTTTTATTACAAAAGAATATAAATATCAGAAATAGCAAATTTAAAAAGTAGATAGATAATTATGTCACTCACCAGGTATATATCTGTACATATTTATGACTGAAATTTTCTGTACCTGTTAAATAGAATAACTGATTATGTTTGTCTATGAAACTAGAAGAAAGTGTCCCATGCATTTTAATGAAAAACAGAAAATTGCAGTGAAGTATGTAATATGCCATTTTTTATAAAAATTAAAATGTTTGGGGAAGCCACACATTTTATAAGTGGATATGTTTTTTGTAATTGTTTACAGAAAGCTGTAAATAATTTTATTCCTCTAATGGCAAGATTGGTAAAGTGGGACAAAGGATTTGTAGATATGATTTTCTTTGATAAATCTGAAGGAACTGATAGACTGTTAGAGTAAAACGACAAATAAAATACATTAAATAATTTTAAGAAAGGATTTTAATTGAAATAAAATAAAAGTAAAATTTTAAAATGCATCATGTTCCCAGTCATAGCATAGGGTCAATCACATGCAAACTAGCACTTACAGTTACTTTCGTATAAAATGTTATCTCTTTGGTTGATGGGATACTGAAGAACTCTAAAGATCCCCAGCCAAGGGGATAGGACTTCATGGGAAGAAAAAGGGAATATATCTATATGAGGGAGTATATCAAACCATAAAAGCTAAGACGGCCATTTCTGCACACACTTGCTGATTCTCAGCTGTGTAAGCAACCGTAGAATAGCAGCGTTGCAAATTCATTTGTAGAGATTGTGTGAGGGAAATGCCTATGCAACATAATTAATATCAATTTTAAAGAATTATGGTTGGAAGGAGAATGTTTTTATCCATGACCAAAGCTACTTTGTGTAAAATAGAGATACATACTGAGATCCTACATGTATATTCTTAAAACTATTGTCAATGGTCTCATCTTTTCTTTTATTTTTTGAATATTTTACATGTACATAACTTACTAGTGCAACCATGCAATATGTATAATTTATAAATAAATAAAGATGCATTTATTAACGGTGTATGCTTTCTTTTCAGTTCTTGACTAGTAACTTTGTAGAATACTACACTAGTTGACATATTATAGTATAAAGATTAGAATGTAGTTTGTTCCTCAGAGAGTTAGATATATTTGAATTTTTAATTTAAACCATGTTTAGATTTAACCACGTCAGGTACTGATTTGATTATAGATATCGTCTTAATTACCAAGAACATTTGGAAATAAGTGTGTATGCACAATTACAAGCAAATTTTACATATTTTTTCTTTACTATCCTTCCATTCTCATAGCACTTATTCAGAGTGATCATTCAATGAAAAATTATACCAACCATAAATGAAATATATGTAAATAAAGATATCAGCACCTCTTCGCCATACTAACATCTAATTCTTCCTTTAAATGACAGCAAATAAATGTGTAGCACAGAAATTATATACCAGTCATGGAATCCTATAATTGTACTGATTAACTTTGATTCAATTAACAGATAGGAGCTCTCCAAGGAGCTCGTATTTTGAGGACTAAAAAGAAGCTGAACTATCCAATTACTGTCCCCTTCCCCAATTCAGCAGTTCTTAAGTTTAGAGTAATAGATGCTTTAATGACTTTTGAAAGATTAATTTTTCTCTTAATTATATCACCTGTATCTCTTGAATCAACATGGGAAAATCTGGTGTTTGCAGATAATCAACAAATGTCTGACCTATTACCCCATATTTACTTGAATAGAACACTTTCTCCTCTTACGCAAAAAAGTAAACAAATCCTAATGTTACTAAAATTATTTTTTAATGACTATGCTTTCATTTCTTACATCATACATGCATTTAATTTTCTAAAAGTTCAATAAATATACTAGGGAAATAAAGAAGGAAAGAAAGGGAATGAGAGGTAGGGAGAAAAGGGAAAAAGGAGAGAAAGAAATAATTTATGTGGTTTGGATAATACACTCCTCATTTTCCTGTTTTAACATAGCCCCAGGAAGAAGAGGAAATGAAAAACATGAATCTTCAATACAGTCATTCTGAACTCTCATCATGAAAACGCTTTGCACAAATAAGTATAATTTTAGTGTTTAAAATGTGCATCTCATACTATCTGTACTGAAGACAATCTAATACTTTATCTTACGCTAAACTGTAGCCCCAGCACTGTATTCCAATTTAAAGACTAGCTATTTAGTGCTTAGGAAGGAAATATCGTGTGTGTACATATTATACTTTATGTGTGATATAAAGGATTCTCAAAGGCAACTTAGGTAATATTTCTCTTGCATACAGAGTGTAGTAACTAACCCCTATGTAATCTGTGACTATGCTGGCATGTGTATGTTTAGAAACATTGTTAGTTAAGATATCAATCACCTCTGCGTCATCAGTGTGGCTCACACCCAGCTCTAGTCCATAGTCCCAATTTTTAACCATAGTTATTCCAGTCTGCCTTTGCTGGTTGCGTTTTAATTCCAAAGAGATTATCTGTTTGTTTATTTGCTTGCTTGCTTGCTTGCTATTTTGTTGGTTTGTTGAAGTATTGTTTGTCTTCTATAAAACAGTCATCGGTGCTACATATCTGAGTCCCTGCATGTTTGAAAACATCTTTCTGTTATCTTTATACTTGAAAATGAATTTAATCAATGGGATAAATTTATTGAAACACA
>NW_006441953.1:2940845-2997792 GCF_000325575.1 Pteropus alecto | reverse complement strand
ACAGGTAATGTGTAAAATTTTGAGACCATATTATTTTATTAATTTTAAAGTGATTTGTTTTTTACCTGTTGCATATAATATTTTTTTCATATGCAAGAGTCCAGTGGTCTAGTAACTTCATTTGAATATATCTTGACTCAATTCTTTTACATTAATTTTGATTGTGACATGATGAATCTTTCTGAACTTTTTTTTTTTAGAAATGATTTCCTTTTTTAGGTAAAATTCACATAACATAAAATTTTGTTTTAAAATTTTAGATAAAATTCACATAACATAAAATCTACCATTTTAATCATTTTAAAGTGTACAATTCACAATGTTGTACAATTACTTCTAATTTCAGAACATTTAAAATATGTTCTTCAAAGGATAGGATAAAAGCCTAGCTTTGAAGATGCCAAAATTCTTTTTTAGACATGCTAAAATTATTTACTTTTATGCCTTTTACATTTTTGACCACTTAAATACAGCTGCAATATACATTCTTGTACACAAACTTTTGTCTGAATTACGGATTACTTCTTTAGATCGAATCATTAGGATTGAAATTATTGGACACAAAGAGTGAGATCATTATTAAAATTCTTGATATATATTGCTTTATATCATACTAATTTCTACTGCTTTAATAATTTCCACACTAGCATTGAGGGTTATTATTTTAAGAATGCTTACTATTTTAAAGTGGGGAGAAATTCATGGTATCTTTACTCACAATCTCTTTACTCATTGCTTTCCACCCAGTGCCTGAGTTGTATTAGCTATATACAACAGATGAGCTGTCATTCTCCAATTGAAAAACCTCCTTTAATACTGCTTTCATTAATGAAATTGTTCAAACATAGCAAGGAGTTTCATTTCTTGATACTGTGAAGTTTCTTCCTTCACTTATCACCTTTGTGCTCTTAGACAACTTAACTTCTTATAGCCTCTGTTTTCTCATCTGTGAAATAGGTACCTCAGGTTCTTCAGTGTTGTTTAAGGATGAAGTAAGATCTATGTCAGTATAGTGCCTGGCAGAATAAAAGCTCCATAAATGGTAGTTATTTTTAATTAAATTAAATGTAAAATAAATTTTTAAAGGGTAGCTAATGAAATATTTTTGTAGTATCTGTCCCCAAGGCAAAGGTATAATATATTTAGAAAATCTCTATAGTCAGATTGCATCAAAGTATAAATCCTTTATAATTCCTAATCCTAGAACAGCATCAGCATATAATAGATACTCAATAAATATTTTCTGACTGAGTGAATTTGAGTAACTTCTCTTTACACCACTGGAGGTCTCCAGTTTTTAAAAGACTCAGTATAAAAATGAAAAAAAATTTTTTAAAAAACCACCTTTTTTCAACTAAAGCCCATAAAAAAGATGTGTTCATATATATCCAAAACTTTTGAGCATTTGTTATGTCTTGCTTTCTTACAAAGAAAAAAAGAAGAAGAAGAAGAAGGAAAATTCACCAAAGAAATGAGTTATGTGTTCAAAATACTTTTTCTATTTTCTAAAGATCTCACTATTCTTTTTACTGAAGCTGTATAGGTTATTGTATCCCAAATAGAAGTAGTAGAGAAAGCAGTAACTATATGGATAACAACTCATTGCACATGATATAAATGTAATTACTAGATTACAAGACAAAGTGAAAATCATGAACAAAACAGGAAAGATAAAATTTAGGGTTAGAGAAAATACACACAAGAATAGGTGATGGTACTAGTAAAACTAGTAAATAAAACAATAATTTTGGACACATATTATTTTCTATAAATATGTTATTAAAAGGTGTAAGAGCAACAGCTCTAGTGAAGTTACCCAGTAATAGAAAGAAATTGCCATTCCCAATTATATACTTTACCTAAAAGATATTTAATATGGCATTTTGTTACAAGAAATGAATGTGGTTTTCAAATACTCTGTGTGTATGTATATATGTATAAATCTAATAAATAGATGAAAATTCTGCCATTCTGTTAAGTACATAAGAATATGTATGCATCTTGAAGTAATTACAAACCTATAAAAATAAAATCTAATATGACCTTTTGTGAATCTATAGTTAGTATTAACCTCAAGGTCTCTTGGTAAGGGAGAAAGACTGGTATATTATTTCTAACATAAAACATACTAGTGTGTTTTACTACATATAACATAAAAATATTTTTCCTAACACGATTTAAAACACAAATTAACTTCTAAAATTACCATTTGCAATACAACATAAATTTCACCTACAAATAACAAGCCCAATAAAATAAACTTTATTTCTAAAAGGTCATACTTGAAAAACCAAATGTGCTCTTAAAAAATTCAGTGTCTAATTTAAGGTTGTTAATTTCATATTGCATATAGAAAGAAGAGCTGATCTGCTAAGAATTTAGTAATTCTGGTAACATATATTTGTTATAGGTTCTATGCTAGCTAAATGAATAAAGCTCATATTCATCTCTTAAATATCTTATAATTTAATGGAGGAGACATAGAGGTAAATCAATAATTACAGGATGGTATGAAGTGAACCAAGCTAATGACATAAACAGGGTACTATAATGGACTTCCACATCATAAAAAGCTTCTCAAAAAATAATAATAATAATAATTAAGATGAAATGTAAAGAACTAGGAAGAGAACTGGTATTCCAGGAAGAGAGGCCAGAATCGGGAAGACATGGCATATGAAAGAATAGGATATGTTGGAAGAATCGCCAGTGGTTTCAGAGAGTTAAAGAGAAGAGACGTTACAAGAAGTAAAAGATAAAATTAAAGAGGAAAGCAGGGACCAATATTGAAGGACCTTGTTGCTTTCCATTGAAAAATTTTGGACAAGGGAATGATTGATCTAATATATGTTTAGAAAGATCTCTGTAACCATTGTAAAGAATAGTTAACTACAGTGCTGCCTAAAATCAGCAGTGATCTATTCATCAGTGAGCTCTATTAGAGTCTGTCACAGAATCCACAGCAGAAGTAATGGAGATTTGCACTAGGGAAGTATCAATGGGAAAAGAAATAAGAAAATTGATATAAGAGCTTCTAAGAATGCTGAATCTATTCTACTAGAAGTGGTAAATGATTGGATTTGTGAAGGAAAGAGAGGAACACAAAGAAATCTAGAATAATTCCTGTTTCTAGTTTGAGTAATTATTCAGCCAGATTTATGTTCTTATTAACATGGGAGGAAAAAAGGTCTAAGATCTTAAAGATGAGTTCAATTTGGGTCTTGTAGAGTCTCAAGTGACTGTATGGCATCTAAAGGAAGATGTCCCATAGGTAGTTGAGTATATGAGCATGGAAAGGTAGATTTGGTACACATCATGACTAAAGGTAGTGAAGACTTGAATTCGCATGAAGTAGAGCTCTCAAGAAGAATATACAGAGTAACAAAAGAAAAGGATCAAGACAGGAATCTCTGGAAACCCCAAATGTAAATGGTAGTCAGAGAAAGGAAGTCTCAAAATACATTGTTTGGATGTAGGAAGAAAGGAGGAAGCAGCAAAGAGTTGTTCTACAGCCTCACGGATGGAGAGAAAGTTAAGAATGAAAGAATAAATAATAAAATTGTAGGTTAAACTGTGAGGAAGTAGGGTGTTGCTGTAACAAATGTGGGATTGGCTTTGAAATTGGGTAATAGAAGCCAGAAGAATTTTGAGGCATGTCATAGAAAATATCTAGATTGCCTTAAAAGACTTTTAGATATATGGTTATTAAAGGAGATTCAGGTGAGATATGAGGAAGAAATAAGGAATCGGTTATTGAAAACTGGAAGAAAGATTATCCTTGTTATAAAATTGGCTGAATTGTATTTTGCTTTTGGGTGGAAGGTAAAACTTGTAACTGATGAACTTGGATATATAACTGAGGAAATTTCTAAGCAAAGTGTGCAAGGTGAGGCCTGGTTTCTCCTTGCTGCCTGTGGTAAAATGCAAGAGGAAAGAGATAACTTGAGGAAGGAACTGTTAAGCAAAACAAAACAAAAAAAAGAAGAAGAAGAAAAAAGAAAGATTTGTAAAATTCTCAGCCTGTCCATATTTCAAAAGATGGGAATGTTGTGTTCTGGAGACAATGCCAAGAGTGTGGCTGAATAAACTATTATTGGAAAGATTAGGCATGTGATGCATTGATCCAATTAACTATTTCAGCAGAAACCACTATTTTGGCCTAAGGAGAACAGAGGCAGGATGAAAGGAAGAAAGGCTGTTGGACTTCTGGAATTCTATAGGCAGGAAAAAAGGAGACTCTTGTAAAATAAAAATACAAGTATAAAATATGCCATACTGTTTCCTTGAGTTGTCAGAGAGGAAAAAAATAATTAAGTAATGACCAGTATCCATTTTATTATTATAAGTTTTTAACAAATTATTGGGTACATTACTAACATGTATTCTAAGCAAAAACACTGAGCGCAAATAAAATTTAGAAGAAATGTAATCTATTATGCATAATAAAATGGGTAAACACTTCTTGGTCTTTAAGATAAATACAAGGATTCACATAAATGGTTATAATTTATATTACACTCATGCAGTCAGACCAAGATTTAGTCACTATTATCTAAAACTTATTAACATCTCCTAAGCTATTTACCATGCTTAGCTTACTTCCCAGCATCCTTAGAGATTTGTGTAGGTGCAAGTTCACACAAACTCCCCGTTTTGTTTTGATTTTTCCTCTCTCTGCCTTCCTATTACAAAAATGTTTTGTTGCTGATAATGGTATTTTCTTTATTGTTTCATTACAACAGGGTCAATAAGCTTATGCTTTTGGCAATAAACCTACATTATCAATTAAATATAATCACAAGGTATGTAGATAACCTTCCTTCTTCTCTTCATCTCTATTCCATTACCTATATCTCAATATGTGATTTCTTGTCCTGATAATCTCGGGCTACATTAATATAGCTTAAATAAAAGAGAGTCATTAAAAGGCAAAAATTCTCTCTGGATGATCTCATACTGAAAGGACGGGACCTTGGTTTAAATAATAAAAAAAAATATTGAAAGGATCATCAGAATTTTAGTCTGCAATCTGAAAAATAAAATAATAGCTTCAGTTTTTAAATGCAAAATTATAGGATCCTTCTCTAAGAGTCACCTGGTCTGTTACCATGTCCTCTGCCCCTCTGCTCCTGACCTCAATGTTCATGCTTAAGGCTAGATTCTAATGGTAAGAGAAAGAGGATAAAGAAGAATGAGGAAGCCATCAGAGTGCACTTAGATAAGAGCAGATTCAGATTCTGGAGCTACAATGGCCAGATTATTCCCCAAATTCTCTTAACCAGGATCCCTCTTTCTTACACTTCTCTTATCTCCTAAATCTTCCCATTTTTTAAGGTGTAAACTCCTGGTAAGCCTGTCTTTTTTGGCACTTCATTTCATTCTCACAAAGAAATTTTTAAGAGAAACTGACATAATCTAGACTCCAGTGAGTACAACCTCCTTCTACTCAGTTACACACTCCCATTTTTTTTTTCTGTAACTTCCTATCTTACTACTTATAATACTTGCTTTAATGTCAAAAATACTGCTAGACCACAGGCTCCAGAAGGACAGGGTTCATATGTGGTTGTTTCATTGCCACATCCCTAGTACTTGGCATAGCTCCTGGAAGGAAGTATACTCATTTCATATCTGAGGATGACTGAAGCAATGAATGAATAACAACTACTCAGTACTACTGCTCAGGGATACAGGGAAATTCTCTCTATGTAAGACAGATCTAAAAGGAAAGCCTTGACCTGGATTCCTCTCTTCCTCTGAAAAGAAAGACCTTTTTTAAGCCCTTGCACTCTAACTAGTTCTAATTTTATCATTATCACTTATTTTTTGTCATATCACCTTACCCATATATAAGTCCAAGGAAAATAGAATCACGACTTATGATACTCTGTATGGATAATTAAGGCAAGAGTATAATAGATTTAATAGACTTCTACACAACTAAGCAACTTTACAACTTAAAATATTTGATCAAAATATACTTAATTATCAACCACCAGAATGATCCATATCATAATCTTGATAAGTGGTGTGTATTATACGAAGTTTGTTTTTTTTTTAATTCTTCCCTTCATTAGGAAAGAGAGAGGCTTTCATTTGTAACTGAAGTAATTTCAGGAAGGTAAATTGGCAGAAAGAAATAATTTGGCTTTCAAAAGAAAATGGTTTAATTTAGAATTAATAAGCAAGAGTGTGGAGTCTCTATTAACTTATAATTTATCATATATTTTCACAGGCCTCTCTGGGAAGAAATAGGAAACAATAACCCTTGATAATTATGACTTTCAGCATGCATTTATTTTGCATAAGGGTTTTGTCAATGTAATTATCAGGTTGCCTCACACTTAGCTCTATACACTATAGTTTTCATCATAAAAACTATAAAAAGGAAAACACTATTCATCACAAGCCACCCTGCACAACCATTTGTGAAATAATCATTGCAAGTTTTTTAAAGAATATGCTCTGAACAGGGAAACTAAAGAATTCAAAATATTCACAAATTACAAGCTAACTTCTTTTGAAGCAAGTAAAACTTGCTTTTGAAGAAAGGCCTGGTTGGGACCTCTGTAGTAGAGGCCTCACAGCGTCCCCAGCCTCACCTTTCTTTATCCCATAGCTTAACAATAGATCAGCCCCTGAAGCTTGACCCAGAGCTTAGAATATCTTCTGCCATAGAAAGTTGCCCTGAAACTTATGATTAATGCCCTTAGGCTTACTGACCACAATCCTTCTGATCTAGCATTCTTTCCAGACTACTCCCATCTTTGCTCCTGGTTGCCAACACCACCAGAGAACCAAGTCACCAGAGGGAAGGCTCCAGGAAGCATGACATACCCCTGGAACCATCATGTAGCCTCTGGAATAATTCCCAGATGTCCCCTTAAATACCCTAAGCTGGACTGAGAAAGTAAAGCAGTTTCTGAAGGTGTTAACCTGCTGCCTTCTCAAATCACAGATGCTCTGACAATAAACACTGTCCTAATAGCCCAACTTCTGTGTTGGTCTATTGGCTGAGCGGCACAGGCAGCATAAGCCCCTGACTCAGTTGCCCTACGGTTACACTTTGATTCATTTTAACTGAAAACATTTAGATGAAATGCACCATGATAAAATTGAAGTAGCTAACATTTACTGAGGTCTCCCTCTTGCCTAGTGTTGTTGAAGGAATTCTGTTGAAACTACTCACCCCCATAATTATCTTGTAAATTAGACTTTTTAAAAATTTTTCATTTTCAAATGTGAAAACTGAGGTTCAAAATTTTCAAGTGTTTTCAGGAGATTGTTAAATTATGTTTAACACTGAATTCCTGCATATCTATCCCCGAGAAATTAATAAAAGAGAGCTTGGCCTCTGGAACATCCTGATAAATTGCCTATCTACAGTCTAAGCAGAGACCATTTCCTACAGCTGGCACTGCACAGAGCACTCTAGTTCACATGCTCCAGCCAAAGCTCAGAAGTCAGGCTTGCCCACTTACCCAGGAAACTAAGGCTATTGGTGCTCATCCTCATGGTCAGGCCCTGAAAACCAAAGCGCCAAATGTCCAAAACTGTATAACCGAGTGTATGTATTCAGATTGCTTACAGGATACGTTTATCCCAGAATAATAAAGAAATCTAAGTCTTGTCGTGTTTAAACAAACAAACAAACAAACAAAAAACCCACATCTTGGGATTTCTAATTTACCCTCTGTGCGTTATGGCATTCCAATCTAAGCCAAGCCTCCCAAAACGTAGTCTCTCATGGTGATAGAGATTAAAGAGGAGGAACAGGGGACTTTGGAAGTGAGAGCGAGAGGAAAAGGGATCTGAGAAGTGATAACATGAACACGCAGGCAGAAAGTTGACTGAAATTCCAAAAGCCAGTTAACACCTAACAATATGACCATAGCCCGCAGCAAGCTGCACCCACACACTCTCTCAGGGAAAAGCTCCGGGGATTGTGCCTTCAGTTTAACGGTGAATGGTTTCATTGGTTTAGAAATGAACAGCCCACAGAAATGTCTGAGAACAAGGACCTCAGCAAAATATCCTGAAGTTAAAGAGGAAAACCAATCTTGGCAGGATTTTAATTACGTGTGAGGAAGTACAGCCCTTTCTTTGAGATGTCCACCCTTCAAGTTCCAGCTGCTCCGCAGCAAATAGAGAATGAATGAAATCTGAAGGGTGGGGTGGAGGAAAGGAGTACAATCGTTGTCTGCGAAGGGGTTGGTCAGCTCCGCGGCCCCTACAACGTCACCAAAGCAGGGGGCTATAAGAGACTATAAAGCGCGCCGCAGCATCCGAGCCTCAGTGCTCCGCCGCCGGTGCCAGGCCATCCCCGAGATCCCCGGCGGGGACAGTTCCTAATCTCTCTCTTCCGGATCGTCTCATCCTGCCTGCCTGCCAAAGTCGCAAACTCCTCGGACGAAGTGGCGCCCTTACTCTCCATCACCTGCTTGTTCAAAGCATCTCTTCAGGAACAAGAGGAGCGGTACCTTCTCTGCAGCGCTTCCAGGGGGTGGGGGCTGAGGACCGCCCAGCAACCAAGACCAGGAGGCAAATAAGAACTTCAGGGGAGTTGGCTGAGGCTGGCGGCGGGTGAGTGGGCAGATCCGGGGCTGCAGACTGGTGGCGATGGCCTCTCTGCCCTCGGTCACAAACTGGACGACAGGCGCGGGAGGAGAGGGCGTTGATGCCGGGAGCCTGAGTGAGGCGCTCGCGTCTGGGGCAGCGGTAGGAGTGGCTGAGGCTGAGTGGCTGCAACAGCTTATCCAAGCCGGCGATCTCTCCGCCTCGTCCCCCACGCTGGGACTGCCCGAGACTTCCCCGGCGCCTTCGCAGCCGCGGTCCAATCTCACCAACCAGTTCGTGCAACCGTCCTGGCGCATCGCGCTCTGGTCCCTCGCGTACGGCGTGGTGGTGGCCGTGGCGGTCTTAGGGAATCTCATAGTCATCTGGATCATCCTGGCCCACAAGCGCATGAGGACCGTCACCAACTACTTCCTCGTGAACCTGGCTTTCTCCGACGCCTCCATGGCAGCTTTCAACACCTTGGTCAACTTCATCTACGCGCTTCACAGCGAGTGGTACTTCGGCGCCAACTATTGTCGCTTCCAGAATTTCTTCCCTATCACAGCCGTGTTCGCCAGCATCTACTCTATGACGGCCATTGCTGTGGACAGGTGAGAAGAAGGACAGGCGAGAGGGAGGAGGGAGAGCTGGGCAGGGAATAAGGTTTCAAAGGAAATGGTGACAAGGTGGGTTTGGTAAAGGGAAAGGGCCTAGGAAAGAGTTCCTGGAGAAAAGAGGTCAATGACCCACTCGTAGTCCTCCAGCGGCTGAACTAGTTTCTGCTGCTACGGCCTCCCGCACTCCCACGCTAAGCCCTGGTCCCGGTTAAGGACATCTACAGAGACCGAAGAAAAGGAAGGAAGGAAATGGGGAAATGTCATTTCAAGTAGGAGAAAGTCAGCTAGAAACAATTAATTCTCATATGACTTCAAATAACTGCGGCAAAGCTTACATTCTCTGCAAAAAAAAAATGTGCTTTTTGGCCTTCTGTCTCTCGGTCAGACACTATTCTCTCAGAGAAATGGGCGATGAGTCTACCCTTCACACTTCCCTTTTCTCTCCGGTCTTCTGGAACTCATCCCCACCCATCGCATTCCCTAGCCTTACCCCATGGCCAATACTGGTTTGGCATCCCAGTCACAGAGCATCTATCCATCAGGGACAACAGGTTCCCTCCCAAAGATTGCCATTGGCTAGCAGTTTCCACAGTGTCTCAGGTCAGACTTCACTTCTGGTAATCTGTGGAGGCTATGAGTTGAGTAGACACTGTGCCTTGAAGACTGCATCCAAATCTTTCAGATAATGTGCAACAAAAAGCCCAGGGAATAATTGTTTAAAAAATGAGACACACTACTTTATAGCTGTTTAAGATAACTTTTTAGATTCTTTCCTCATCTATAGTGGGGATTCTGAAATGTTTAAGCAATTAAAAGAAGCTCGATTGACCTTCAACATTTGTTCTCATATTTAAGTTTTAAAATTTTCTGTGTGCATTTTCTTTCTCATATTGACATTATGAAATATGCATGCTGTGTCAAGACAATGGTAAATCTCCCCCTGTTATTGAAAGCTGGTTACACTTTAATTCAACATTATGCTAAAAATGACCATATCAATTGATTTCAGTATTGGTTTTGTGATTGGGAACTGCATGTGGAATACATGAGGTAATTTCACTTTAACTTCAAATCTCAATATTCTTGATTGTGGAAGAAAAGAGTATTTTTTCCCGACATTAACGAGTCTGTTTCAAAATAAAGTGAGGCTTAATATTAATTCTTACTACATTAAGCCACTATTATAAGAAAAAAATAAGAAGAGAATTCTTTTTATAAGTCATTCCTTTATTTATGTCATTCTTTTAACCCTTACTGTTTTGAAATAGTGAACACAGAGATATTTATCAATAAATCTTTAGAAGCTTTTTTGAATATCAGACCCAGAGGATTAAACTGAAGGAACACTGGTTACTTGCCACTAACTAGGATAAATTAGCACAAAATCACATTTTTTTACAGCCTCTGAAATTGATCTTTATCCCTTTCCCCTTTATCTCTGATCTTCCACATGTATAGGGACAGAAATAAATAAAAAAAAGCAACAAATCAACTCCAAATTGGGGAACAGGTGAAATTGCTTCTAAGCTTTCTGTACCAAGGTAGAATTGAATGTTCCTTTGGTTTGAGCATCTTATTTTTTCTTTTGCCTTGGGGTTTTTTTTGTCTTTTTTATTTCTTGTAAGCACATGGTTTTTAATGTTGTGATCAGGAGGAGAGGCATTAGCATATCATGGTATAAAATTCTCACAATCTTGAAATGTTAATGATGCATTGTGAAATTTGATGAAAGTTTAGTATGTGTGAAATTGGTAGTTTAAGTAAGAGGAAAATGTTTATTTTTCCAATTACTTTCTGCTAAAATTTATACAAAATCTGAAATGGCTTTTGAGTTATTTTAATGGCTAATATAATGCCATTTCATTACACTCACTGATTTGAAATTAACGAATACTTTAATAACTCTTTCCTATAAAACATTTGATTACTAAAATGATACAAAATTTATGGAGCATACAATTTGCAACAAAATATGAAGTATACTCAGTTCAGATCATTTTAAAATCTCTTACTTAAAGGAATACTCTTATTTGAGCAGACAATTGATAAAAAGAAATACAGAAATAGAGAAAAGCCTGTTTAAGATAATTTTTAGAATCAAATACTATACAAATATAACAGTTATTAGAACTCTCAGTAATTCACCGGTGTACGGAAACCTTCTGCATTTGTGTCTTATGAAACATGAACTGGAAAAACTTATATTTGCAGTTATATTATAGATTAAACATTACAAGGTAGACCCTTCTAAGGAAGTTCACATGAACTTCATGGTGGCTTGGTTTATGGTTGCATGGACTCCCTGCCACATTGGAACATAGTAAACGGTATATGCTCACAGAAATTATATTTTCTTATATAATTAATGTGTTATTGAAATAACCATAAAGGTTACTTAACCCCTAATTTGTTCTTACTGATAAAAAATGCATCATTTAGACTGCCTTGTGAACACTTGGCTTATTGAAATGTGAGTGTTTTCTATTCCCATTTAATAAAAACAGAATTCAACTCACTCTGTCGCTCTGCCTAGAATCAAAAGATCCTGAGCTTGAAAACTACTTTCTCTTCAACTCAGGCACATCTGGCTTCCCTTCAGCTGCACTGAAATGCTTGCAACCACCTATGACCTTAGAAATTTTAGACCTGAAAAGAATTGTAAATACTCCCTTCATGAACACCTATATTTTACAAATGGAGAACCTCAAGCCAAAGATCACACATTTTGTCAAGTAAAAGGCATTGAGTTTTCTTTGAAATGTTTGGCGCTCTATTCTGCATTGATAAAATTGCTTGCTTTCTATGTCCACTTTTATATACATATAGTATTGATAACTCTACTAAAGATTTAAATGTGAAGTCACAGATTTTGGTCTTATCCTGAAACGTGTTACTTTTTGCTTTGTTGATAATTCCTGCAAAGCTGTGTTTTTGTTGGCTAAGAAGTCATCTTTTATTTCTACAGTTTCTTCTTGCCTGGAAGGTTACCTCACCACCCCTCAACACCCCAAAACACACACAGTGGAAGTATTTGTCAATGAAGAGTCACTTTTTCTCTCCATTATCTTCCCTAAATTTGCCATGTTAAAATGTAACATTTAAATATAACATTTATCTAAAAGATGCTAAGCATTCCCCGGATCATGCAGTAGAGCCAAATTCAAATTACTGCATTCCATTCCAGGCTTGTGCTCTTCTTAACCTCTATACTATTATGGCCCCTAAGAAGTAGTGATGATTACAATGTTTAATTAGATGGTTATTCCTTTAATTAAATTAGAATTTAGCACTTGTTTATGCTGTATATTTTACTTGTATATATAGCACTTTTCACACATATATTACCTATATTTTAATTGCGAATGTAAATGTTAGAAAATTATTAATGGAGCAGTTAATATAATATAAATATTGTCATTTTTATTCATTTATGACATGTGCCACTCAGTATTTGGAGATATTAGTAAATAGAAAATGTTTTTCCATTTTCTAAGCAAATTTTTGAGAATAAGTTAGAAACTCTAATTATTAAAAGAAATATTTAATCTAACTGAACTAAGTTACATTTTTAACCAAATAGATAAAAATTGATCTCATATGCTACTCTTAATTTATTAATTTCTTTAAAAAAATTCTTTTATATAAAGCTAACTGTTATGCAAAGTATTCATTGAACCTCTATTTCTTTTGAAATTTATTATGAGCAAATAAAAATATACAGTCATAAAAATTGTGAGGCCTCAATCTGGTAACAAATTATCTAAAAGTACTGTGGTAAATTCTACATCATTGCTATAAATATTATGGATATAAACACTTTGGTCAATTTTTTTTACACCACTCTTTAATTCTATTGCCGAAAGCCAATCTTCTCACTTCTCTATACTTTAGAGAAAGCTACTGGCCATGTAGTTAATAGCTTTTATTTGTGTTACAGTAAGACTTAACTTATTTTTTTAGCCCACATAAACAGAATGAGTTTAGCCCAATATCTATTACTTTATCTTTGCATTCTTTGCAAAATAGTAACTTAAACTTATGTTTTGGAAAAGATTACTTTTTAGCAAATTTATTATCTTTGGCTCTTTCTACAATTTGTAGTTCTTATTCAGGGGTTTTAAAATACACCATTTGCATCCGCATGCGAATTGCTGTAGTGAGCTGTGAAAGTTCTGTTAAAATAATAGTGAATTCTTGTAAAAATTATTTATGAGCAGATAGTGAAAGCAATAATTATATGTTATTTGAATGGGTGAAATGCAAGGTCATCACAGAATAAGATGTAATCCAAAGTGGTTCTTATATAACTAGCAGAACTACAGTTGATATCAAGGTTACATTAACCACAATAGGAAAAAATATGTCAAAAAAAGTTTGCAGCATATTTAGCCAGCATAATATTTTTAAAAACCTTAATTAATATAACATATTCTTACACACATAAAAAAATATAACTAATATAAGAGATATAAACAGAGAGTTTGTTCACAAAAGAACCAAATATGTCTAACAAACATAAAAATATGAATGGCTTATATTCTTCATTTTCTTACCTGCTATGTGCTCCTCAAGCCACTCAAATCTGACTTCCTTTCACAACACTCTGTCTAAAGAGTCTTATTATAAAATGTTTTGGGCATTTGAGTTCTCGACTTTCTTGCCCTTTCAGTAGTATTCCCCACAGGTGACTATTGTCTCTTGGCTTTCAACTTTCTAATTCCTTTCTTCATCTTTGGCATATCTCCTGTGACTGTATTTCTAAGTCTTTGCTTCTGTGTAGTGATTAAATGCACAGGTTCTGCAATGCTAAATCTCTCTCCCCAAATTATCTAATCCGAATCTCTAGCTTCGTTTTTCACTGTTGAATAAAGAGTTCCCATTTTCTGTCTATTATCTAGCTGGTTTACTTCTGAATTATAAAGATACATAATAATCCATACAATAAAGCAGACAAATATAAATGAATCAAAAATTAAAACTAGAGAAAATATTATATATGTAAAAAAATAAATAAATAAGAACAAGACCAGGGTAAAGTTATAACATAGACATTCAAGTTAGACTCCTAATCATTTACGAAAGTTGAATTTCAAATGTCTCTGAGATTCTTGATAAACTTGCAAAAAAAGGATATATAATTAGAAATAAGGTTTACATTGTTCATAAGAAAATACATGCACGTTTCTTAAGAGCTAAAGAATTTCTAGTTTTCAAATTTCAAGAAATACCTTTTATAAGTAATAAAGAAGACAGCATCCTCAACCACACTGTCATAAATGCAAAATCAAGTTTTTTATAGATGTTTGTTTAGCATTCCTCTGAGTCATCCAAAGGCATGTGCCAAAGCAAAGTTCAGAATGGAGTTCTCAGAGTACTAAACCTTTATCTGGGCACAGTTTCCAAATAGTCTGGTTTGATGAAGAGTATACTTCAAGAAAGGATAAATGTATTTTCTCTAGAAGTACTTTTCTCATCTGAACTTTGGATATAGTTTGAGAAGCAGATAACTCAAAATTGTAATATGTGGCAAAAACTCTCTAAATTATTCTCATTCTAGTCTCCGTTCTCTGATCCTGAACCATCCTCTATACCAGTCTTTCATTTGAATGTATTTTTTCTCTC
This sequence comes from Pteropus alecto, assembly GCF_000325575.1. Classification (NCBI taxonomy): domain Eukaryota; kingdom Metazoa; phylum Chordata; class Mammalia; order Chiroptera; family Pteropodidae; genus Pteropus; species Pteropus alecto. The sequence continues at coordinate 2,982,997 of NW_006441953.1, read as the reverse complement.
TCATTTATGTAAGGGACACACATGCACTGTGTAAAAATATCCAAAAACATAAATATTATGAAGTTACATTTATTCATAATTATCCTACTCCTCAAATTTTACAAACTTATAACTTTCATGTTCACATTTCAATACTCTTCTTGATTTTTGTGATATATCATATATATGTATGATATATCATATTTATGCACACTATATTATACACATGCATAAAGACAGACATATTTCTTTTAATTACTAATGTTTACATTATGTCATGTTTAATTCCACACACTAGTTTATTAAACATTTATTGAAAACTTATAAATCTTGGACATTATTTGACATGAGAATATAGAGATTCATCCTACCCTAAACCATTTTTATTTTAATTTTTTATCAGATAATACATATATTTGAATTAAAACTCAAAAAGTAAATGGCTCACCAATTTAAAATCCTATATCTAAACCTTCTTTTACTCTGGCCACATATGTTCAATTACCTATTTGACATTTCCTCTTGGATGTCTGAAAATCTCCTTAAACACCACCAAAATCATTATTTTACTTCCAAAACTTTTCCTCTTCCAGAGTTCCCCTTATCAATAAACAGTACAAATATCCATCCAGTTGTTCAAACAGCTCCAAAATCTATTACCATCTTTCTGTGTCTACCCCACTTTCCTTGTCCAAGCTTCTCTTATATCTTTCCTGGCCTATTACAATGGCCTTCCAATTGGTTTCCCCACATCCAGTCTTAACCCACCCTAATATGTTGATACAAAGAATGATGCCTTCAAAACATATCTAGGAACATGTTTCTGCACCCCTATTTGGAATCCTACAATATTTTCTCATTCTTATAAGAAGACTATTCTTAATCCAGACAATAATGACTTTTTTTATCCTGATCCCTGCCCAACTTCATTTAATGCCTTAACTCAACTGGCTTAAACTTTGTTCCAACTACTCTAATTCTCTCTCAAGTCCTTGAATATATGATGCTATCTTTTTGCCACTAAGCCTTTGAGCATACAGTTTTCCTTCTGTCTCCAATTCCCTTCTGCCAATTACTCATTAGTCAAATGTAGTCCTCTTTCAGATAGCAACTCAAATGTCACTTTCACAGGGAAACTTTACTTGAGTCTCCTGATTTAAATTAAATGTTCCTTCATAGATTCTCTTAGCGCATGTTTGACATAGCATTTTTCTTACATTAAATTTCATATTTATATTTAAGAATATTTGATGAATAATTTCTTCTAATGGACTTGTAAATACCATGAAGATAGGCTTAATTTTGTTCTTAGTACTCTTTTTATCCTATGCCTATCATACTGGCTTGCCCATAGTAAGCACACAGTATAGATTGCTGAATAAATGAACCATAAGAGTTCATTAATCAAATAAATGAAAATTAAAGTGATGAGACATAACTTTTAATTTATTAAAATTGGCAAAAATTGGTAAATAATTGGTAGATCGAGCCTTGTGAAACTGCCAGTTTTATAGTTTATAATGCCAGTTAATATTTCCTATGGCTTAACCTAACAGTTGGATATATATTGTCAAAATTTTTTCAGTAGTGCAATTCTCCAACATGTTCAAGGATAATTCGCAAACCAAGATTTAAAGAACTGAAAACAACTAAAAATCCCAATAAAGGAAAATGATCAAATAAATGATGAGGCATCTAAAAATTAAATTTCATGTAGAAATTTAAAAGTCACATACATGAATATAACATCAATTCTTCCAAGTCTCCAGACATATACATATAAATGTGGTAGCATTAACATGAATATCAATTTTTTTTTAGTCCACAACTTTTACTTATAAGCCATTTTTTGCTAGTCTTCCAATTATTTCAGAGTCCCTAGGGAGGTCTGATAAGAGTTCATCCATAGTCCTCCTTAGCATTTCCACTCTCCTCACCTCCTCTTGGTCAAAAATAAAAAATAAAAGAGAGAGAAGAGAAAGAGAGAGAGAGAGAGAGAGAGAGATGGAAGGAAGGAAGAAAAAACAATGTCAACACTTGGCACAGAGCATGACAGTTCCTCCGGAGGAAGAAGCCACCTGCTTCTTCAGGTTGTTTTGGGCACGTTGCATCCAAATCTGCAAAACTCATAAGTTACAAACTTTGCCTTCTGCTAGAAATTTTTGTGATGTTTATTTGTTCCAAATAGATTTGAAAGAATGATCTTGTTCCTGATCTTTGCTCCATTAAAAATTTCTTAATGACCAGTTTTCTTTTATCTTCTACTTTAAACTCTCTCCCCAGGGCTCAGCTCTAAATCATCTGTCTAGAATGATGAATTGTTTATACCTCTTCTTCCCTATGCTCATGGCTCTGAGCATAATAATTTTTATTGAAACTTGCTTACTGGTAAATTAAATAAATGTTGCAAAATAGACAACTAGGGTGTGCAGCCCCACCACTTCATTAGACACAGTCGGTCTGAATCTCATTTTAGACTCAGAGGATCTCTAACACCAGAGGAATATTTAGACCATGGATTTAACAGTCTGATATTGTACATATAGATATATATCTATACGTATCTTATAGATATATATCTATATGTACAATAAGGTAGATATAGATTTGATATGCTCTGAATGGTTAGACTTTAGGTAATTTTATTTTCTTTTATACTGTCCTTTTTATAACTACCTACAACAAAATGCATTCCTTTTACATGAAACAATAATTTATTAATTGATTAAAGTTCTGGAGGTAGATGGTGGTGATGGTTGCACAACAATGTGTATTTACTTAATACCATTGAACTGTACACTTAAAATATTTAAAATGGTAAATCTTATGTATATTCTACTACAATAATTTTTTTAAACGTTGATTTGTTAAATAGATACCTTTTAAAGAACCAATAATGACTCTGAGGTATATGCCAAACAGTTTGGACTCCAAAAGAGAAAACTAGATTAAAATTTATATAGATATTTTTGTGGTAGATGTTTAATGGCAACATTTTAAACACATTTTGTGGGCTGCATTAGAAATTATGAAGACAACTCTGACAAGAGAGTACTGTTAGCATTATAATAGATTATTTCATAAGCTGTAAAATCTTTCCCAGGAATTGTATAAAGATATTTCACCTGTGTGGAGAAATTTAGAAACCTGCCTAAAAGTACGGAGAAATAGCTCAGTATTTCTACTATTTAGTTTAGTATGTGACATGTCTTTAAATATTCATTTACATCCCTTATTTTGAGCTTACGTCATTATTTATGAGATTTTTTTTTACTTCACATTTGCCCAAGTATCAAGGTAACTTAAAATTCTCTTATGCATATAAGGAAAATATGTATATGATTATATAACTAAGCAATAGTGGGCTAAATTGTATTCTAAAGCTGATTTATTACTGGCTAGAGGAAATCAACTGTGCACATTTCTTCTCAGCTTTGTATACAGTGATGTTACTTTGTTAGCTGGAAATTATGATAGGAGTAGTTATATCTACAGATATGCAAACACTAAAAATTAGCTTTATTTTTTTTTTCCTGAGTGTCTGTGGTTAAACATTTACCAGCAAATGACTTCCTATATTTGTAGTCTCTCACTCAACAGATATTATTGAGTTCCTTTTAAGTACTAAACATTGTATAGATAAGGAGAACAATGGTATAAACAAAGTAGATTGGCCCATACCCTAATGATACTGTAATTAATATCTCTAGCTTGAACCCCTCAGCTGTATTCCAGAGTCCTAAATCCAACAACCTACATGACTTCACCCTTTGGAAATCTGTTACACATCTCAGACTTTATACACCCCAAACTGAGTTCCTGACATTCCTCCAAAACTTACTCCTCCTGCAGTCTTCTGAGGTCAAAATCTGAGCCTCAGGTCGAAGCTCCTGGAAGTATTCTTGACTCCTCTTCTTTCATTCCTCATATACAATCCTTCATCAGGTCTAATCACCTCCACTTTGAACATATATGTAGACTCTAATGACTTCTTAAGATGCCTCCTGCTATCTCCCTTGTCCAAGTCATCATCCTTCCTCACCTAAATGGTTCCCCTGCTCCTACTCTTGTATCCTTTAGTTCATTCTCAATGCAACAACCGCAGTAATCCTGTTAATAATGACTCAGAGCATATATCCCTTCTACAAATCCTCCGATGGCTCCACAGTGTTTTCAGGATAAAAATCAAAGCCCTTACAATGGTCTACAAAAATTCATAGTAACCAGTCATTTATTACTCTCTGACTTTAATTACCCCTACTCTCCACTCCACCACTCTGTTCCACCATCACTGGTCTCCTCTATTTCATCAGTATCCTAGGCATGTTTCCACCTCAGGATCTTACTGTGTGAAACATTCTTCTTCCATGACGCCTGCATTACTTCTAACCCCTGACTGTTCTATTTTAAATTGCTTTATTTTTTCTTTATCACATGTATCACCTTCTAAAATACCATATAATTAGCTCATCTGTAATGTTTATTGTTTGTTTTTTGTCTGTCTGTCCTACTAGGTTGTTAGTTCCATGAGAACAAGCCTAGATCTGTGTCTCAGCTGAAAGAATAAATAACAGATAATATCCATGGTAATACGTGATTAGCATATTAAGCTAAATCCATAAAGAAAAAAGTTTGAACATTTTCAAATTAGCATAAGAAACAATTTTGAAGAAATCAAAATGCTCACAAAATTGAGTGTTTATTTTGAATAAGTATTATTAATCACAATTCAGGTAAATAACTTACTGAATTTAAAAGATGTCACAGTACCATGTGTACTGATTTTTATACTTTCGAGTTGAATAGATATGTGGAGGTAGTTTTTTCCAAAAAGCTAACTATATGGTGTAAAATAAATTCAAAACTTTTTCAACTATACATCATGTCTTCATTAACTTAAAATGTTTTACTCCTTATATCAAAATTTTTTTAATATTTCTTCAACAATGATGTACATAATCTAAATTTCATGCAGAGGGCTGTAGTATTTCAGAATCAAAGAAAAAATAGTGTGATCCAATATTACTTTTTAAAAATAATAGATTAAATTTTTTTCTGTACAAAAAATTACTGGCAATCCCCATTCAATTATAGAACCATTGCAGATGAATATCTGTAAGGAACAAGAAAGAAACAAGTCTCCTTAGAAACATATGAAAGGATACCAGTTTTAAGGTTTTAGCAGCTCACAAGTAGAATGCATATGCTAAAGATTAAACACACACACAGACACATACACACAGTTGACCTTTGAACAACACAGGTTTATGTTGTGCAGTTCCATTTACATACAAATTTTTAAAATCTGTTTTTATGCTAAGTGAAATAAGTCAAACAGAAAAAGGCAAATACTGAGTTATTTCATTTTTCTGTGGAATCTAAAAATAAATAAATAAATAAATAAGAAACAAAACAAAACCAAAACAGACTCACAGATACAGAGAATAAACTGATGGTTGCCTGAGGGGAGGAGATTGGAGGGATGGGTGAAAAGGTCAAGGGAAACAGACTTCTAGTTATAAAACAAATAAGCCACAAGATATGTGTACAACACAGGGAACATAGTCAATATCATAATAACTTTGCACGGTCGTAGATGGTTAGTAGACTCATTGTGATTATCACATCATAAGGTATATAAATGTTGAATCATTGTGTTGTACACTGGAAACTTACACCAGTGTACAACATAATGATTCAACATTTGTATACCAACTATAATTTAATAATTTTTTAAAAATCTATTTTTAAGTGGATCCACACAGTCCAAACCCACGGTTTTCAAGGTTTAACTGTATTTTTGATCCATGGTTGGGAATCCACTTATGGGGAGGGCCACGTTAAGTTATAAACAGATTTGCCAGTTTTTACTGTGAGAGTGGTCAGTGCCATGACCCAAGTTGTTCAAGGGTTAGCCGTATGTCATATATTTGCAAAAACAGATTACCAATTCTATATACACACTTCTCACTTTGCACAAATTTTAGTTACTAAGACATATAACACCAGTCCCCTCAACAGCATGGCTAAAATTTTTATAACCATGTCATAGTAACTGTGAATACTTGCATAAAGTAGAAAATTAGCTATCAACCCTTGAGTCCATGATTCACTACACAAATAACAGACGTACTTCGTATTCAGTGATTAATCATATTCTCTTTTTCAAAATCTGTTACTGATTGGTCACTGATCATCTGTTCATGCTCAGACAGCAAAGCACATAGTCACATTGCCTCATTGACTTTCAGTGATAAACTCAAATGACAGAATGGCTAATTAAAAGAGGAACTTGTCAGCAAAGATGAAAGTGTAATGAAGAAATAAAAAGGGAATATAAGTTTTTAATGCCATTGGGTAAATACCATGGAGCACAATTGCTGGATCATATGATATGAATATGTTTACTTTTGTAAGAAGTGGTTAAATTGTCTTCCAAAATGTCTGTATCATTTTTCATTTCCACTAGGAATTCATGAGAGTTCTTGTTGTTTCTCATTTCTCTCCAGCATTTGGTGTTGCCAGTACTGTGGATTTAGCTATTCTAATAGGTGTGTAGTGGTATCTCCTTGTTGTTTTAATTTTCATTTGCCTGATGATACATCATGTGGAGCGTCTTTTTATATGCTTATTTGCCATTTGTATACTTTCTTTGGTGAGGTGGCTGTTAAGGTGGTGAGGTGGCCGTTAAGGTCATTGCCTCACTTTTTAATTGAGTTGTTTGTTTTCTTAATTTAGAGTTTTAAGAGTTTTTCTATATTTTGAATATGATCCTTTATCAGACATGTTCTTTTGCAAATATTTTTTCCCAGTCTGTGACATGCCTTCTCATTCTCCTGATACTGCCTTTTACAAAGCAGAAGTTTTTAGATAAAATTAATTCCAGCTTATCAATTTTTTTTTTCATGGATTGTGTCTTTGATGTTATATCTAGAAAAGCATCACCATACCCAGGGTCATGTAGGTTTTCTTATACGTTATATTCTAGAAGTTTTATAGTTTTGTTTTTTACATTTAGGTTTTTAATCTATTTGAGTTAATATTTTTGTGAAAAGTAGATTCTTGGGTTTTTTTTTTTTTTTTTTTGCATGTGGATGTCTACCACCATTTGTTGAAAATACTATTTTTACTCCATTGTACTGCTTTTGCTCCTTTATTGAAGATCAATTGACTCTATTATATGGATCTATGTCTGGGCTTTCTATTTTATTTCATTGATCTATTTGTATATTCTTTCACCAATACTACTGTCTTTATTATTATAGCTTCATAGAAAATCTTGTCGTTGGGTAGTGTCAGTCCTTCAAAATGTTTTTCTTCAATACTGTGTTGGCTATTGTGGATCTTTTGCCTCTTCGTTATAAATTTTGCCTCTTCATTATAAAATCAGCTTGTTGATATCCACAAAACAACTTGCTAAATTTTGAGTAGGATTGCCTTGAATCTACATATCAAATTGAGAACTGGCATTTCAACAATATTGAGTTTTCCTAGTTAATTCCAAATTCCACATGTTTCTTTATGATATATAGGAAAGTGATTGACTTTTGTACATTAATCTTATGTCCTGCAACCTTGCTATAATGGCTTATTAGTTCCAGGAGTCATTTTATCAAGTCTTTCAGATTTTCTATATAATTTCATTATGTGATTTGTGAAAATGTAAATTCTAATTATATAACTTCACTTTATTTTTAAATTAACATACAGTAAAGCTAATTTTAATTGATGTACAGATCTAGGATTTTTAATGCATGGATAGATTTATATGACAGCCACCACAATCAGGATACAAAACGGTTTTATCACCACAAAGAAACTCCTTCAGACTATACCTTTGTAGGCACACCCTCTCCCTGACCTAAAATATTCTACCACTGTAGTCTGGTATTTTGGAAAAATATCATATTAGTATAATCATGCAATCATACAATATGTAAACTTTGAGACTGGCTACTTTCAGTCACTATAACATCTCTGAAATTTATCTAAGTTGTTGAGTGTATCAAAAGTTTGTTCTCTTTTATTGCTGGAGTATTCCATTGTATGGATGTACGAAATTTGTTTACCTTTTTCAGGCATTTTTATTTTTGAGCAATTAACAGTGTGCGAGACTTCCACTCATTTTAGATCCTCACCAGCAATTGATATTGTCAGTATTTTTGTTTTTATTTTAGCTATTCTAATGTGTGTGTCATTCTATCTCATTGTGGTTTTAATTCACATTTCACTAGTGGATTATTATGCTGGTCATTAATATTTTCTTGTGCTTGTCATTAATATTTCTTCCTTGGTGAAGTGTTCTCCAAGCTATTTGTCTTTTTTTAAGTTGGATTGTTCGTTTTCTTACTGTTAAAATTTTAAAATACTTACTGAGTTATGATCTATATACCACTATATACCACTCATTTTAAGTATATGAGTCAATGAGTTTAGGAATTTTTTAGTTATGTAACCATCAACACAATCTAATTTTAAAACATATCTATTACCACCCCCCCAAAAAAAATCTCACTTTCAATTGTAGTCACTCTTTTTCCACGCCCAGCCCTAGACAATCAGTACACTATTTTCTCCCACTATAGATTTAACTTTTCTGAAATTTGATATAAATGAAATCATACAGTGTGTAGTCTTCTGTATAGACTTCAATTGTTTTGTTTTCAAATTGGATTATATGTCTTATTAAACTGCAAGACTTTGCATGTTTTGGACATAAGTCCTTTATTAGACATATTTGCAAGTATTTTCTCCCTGTGATTGTCTTCACTTTTTTCATTGGGTATTTGAAGAGTAAAATTTTAAATATTGACGAAATACTATATATCATTTTTTCCCTTAGTGTTTGTGCTTTTGTGGTCAGTCATTAAAAAAACATTAGCTACCCCCAAGGTTGTAAAAGTTTAGTTCTACGTTTGTTTTTTTCTGATAGTTTCATACTTTTAGACCTGACATTTATATAAGATCCATTTGAAAATGGCTGTTGTGTATGTTACAAGATAACAGTATAATTCATTTATAATATTGATGTCATCTATAATCAAAATAAAAAATAAAAAGGAGTATAGTACTGGAATAAAAATAGACGTATAGATCATGTAGATATCCAATTGCACAGTGCTGTTTGTTGAAAAGACTGCAGTTTTCCCCCATTGAATTGCCTTGGCACCTTTATCAAAAATCAATTAAACATAAATGTGTTTATTTCCAGACCCTTAATATTTCTGTTTCATTGATCTGTATGTCTATTTTTATGCCAGTACTACACTATCTTTTAATTTTTGTTTTTTAATTACAGTTGGCATACAATATTATATTAGCTTCAGGTGTAAAAAAGTGTGATTTGACATTTATACAACTTAAGAAGTGATCATCCTGATGAGTTTAGTACCCATCTATACCATACATAGTTATTACAATATTATGCTCATTATAATACTATCTTGATCACTGTAGTGTGGTAATAAGTTTTGAAATGTAGAGTGTAAGTCCTTCATCTTTGTTCTTATTTTTAAAAATTGTTTTGACTGTTCTAGGATAATTGTATTTCCGAATTACTTTTAAGATTTGTTTTTAAATTCTGGAATTAGAATAGGAACTTTTACAAGAATTGTGTTGACTCTTTCAATCAATTTGAAAAGTATTGTCAGCTTAATGATATTGAGTTTTCCAACTCATAGACATGGGTCATCTCTCCATTTATTGAGATCTTTAATTTCTTTCAGTAATGCTTTATAATTTTCAATGTGCAAGTCTCATTTTTTATTAAATTTATTTAAGTGTTTATTCTTTTTGGTGCTACTGGATGGACTTTTTAAAGTTCATTTTCAGATTGTTAATAGCTAGCATATACAAATGCAATTGATCGAAATTGTATCCCGTGACCTTAATGACCTTATTTATTAATTCTAATTGGTTTTGGGTTTTGTGGGTTCCCTAGAATTTTCAATATGGAAGGTCATCTCATCTGCTGGTAATATTAAGGGTATTACTTCTTCCTATTCAATCTGATGCTTTTACCTTTTATTTATTTTTTTTTTTGCTTGATTGATTACCCTGTCTAGAACCTTCAGTACAATTTTGAATGGGAGTGATAAAATTGGGTGTCTTTGCCTTGTTCCAGAAATTAGGGGGAAGAATTAGATCTTTAACAATTAATTATGAGGTTAATTGTAGATTTTTTATAAATACACTTCATTAAGTTGAGAAAATTTCTTTCTATTCCTAGTGCATGGAGAGTTTTTATTATGAAAAGATATTGAATTTTATCAAATGCTTTTCTGCCTCTGTTGATATGATCATGTGGTCTTTGTTCTTTATTCTGTTACTATGATATATAACATTTATTGATTTTTAAATTAACTTTGAATTTCTGAAATAAATCCCACTTTTTCATGATGGGTAATATTTTTGGTATGTTTCTGAAATTTTCGTTTGATAACATTTTGTTTAGGATTTTTATATCTATACTTGTGAATGATATTTGTCTGTAATTTTCTTTCCTTATGGTATCTTTGGCTTTTTTTAAAGTGAGTTATAATGACATGTAGTATTATATTAGTTTCAGGTTTACAACATAATGATTTGATATTTGTATATACTGGAAAATGATCACCACAATATATCTAGTTAACATCTGTCACTATACACAGTTACAAAATTTTTTTCTTGTGACAAAAACTGTTAAGATCTACTCTCTTAGCAACTTTCAAAACTGCAATATAGTTTTATTAGCTATAGTCATCAGGTTGTACATTATAGCCCCAGGACTTATTTATTTTATAATTAGAAATTTGTACCATTTGACCCCCTTTGGCTTTGATATCATAGTAATACTAAACTCACATAATGAGATGAGAAGTGTTCCCTCTTCTACTGCGAGAATTTGTGAAGGATTAGTAATATTGTTTAGATAAATTTTTCAGTAAAACAATCTTGACCTGATTTTTTTTGTGGGAATATTTTTAATTATTAATTTATATCTTGTTATATATATTTGGATTTTCTTTTATTCTTGAGTCATTTCAGTTGTTTGATTCTTTTTATGAATTCTTCAATTTTACGTTTTCTAATTTGTCGGCATATAGTTGCTCAGAAAGACTTGGAAGTTATGGCTCACAAAGAAGAAAGACTATTAAAATAACATTATCTTACCTTTGCTGGTGTGTTGTAAAAAGAGAGAGAAGCAACTCTTACAAGGAAATGAATAGCTACCTTTTCATTTCTCAGTGTATCTCACATATGAACTAATTACTGTCTAAAACAGCCACGTCATATTTTATCTGCTGTTTTATTTTTCTTCATAAGATTTATTACTGTTTTGTTTACTACTATATTCATAATATCTAGGATAATGACTGCATATATACATATTCATTGTATGAATGAATAACTGGAGGCAATTTTTAAATTGTTTTCTTATCATTGAATAATTTGTACTTAAATTAAAAATATGTCAATAAGATATCATGAATATATAAGTAAAAAGAAAAATCAGATATGAAAAAGCCTATATTTCCCATCTTTATTTTCCAAGTTTAGAGATTATCTATTGTTTGTTTTCTTCCATTTGCACAGTTAAATGAACATTTACGTCGTAAGGACTTAAATACCCAAAGATTTGGAAATCTTACTGCTTGATGGGTACCAACACCTCTGTGAGTTTAAGGATAATATAATGGAACTACCACATGCCTCTGTTTACTTCAAAAAGAGTTTGATATGGTGTAGGTCTACATTAGACAAAGTTGAAGGGAATTAATTCCTACTGCACTCCCCAAATTTACAGAGATTCCAAGTGTAACATTGAATGTTTATATTTAATCACTGAATCACTAAGAACTAGTTGCGCTTATAGAAATTGCATAGAATATCTCATTACTTTCCACAAAGGAAATTATTTTAAAAGGAGAGAATTAGAGAAATAACTATACTATACTACCCTGGTGGAATAGGTTTCTATTAAACAGCTAGGGACTATATCAAAAAAAGTTTTTTTAATCCTCACATCGGATTTTTGGAATGAATTTTTTTTCCATACCAATCACGAGTACCTAAGAACCAAGTTATATTTTTGTTTGTTTTTGTCTAAAGCTTACCCCATAGCTGTTTTGTTTTGTTTGTTTGTTTGTTTTGGTCTCAAGTGTTAATTTCTTTTTATTCAACATAGTTTAAGATGACATTATTAAAGTTCTTGTATATGTCGTGTTATTTAATGTCATTTAATCTCATAATCATACTCTACATTATGTTTATTATTTTTATTTAGCAAAGTTAAGAAAACTATTCCTTTAAAAATTGCATACATGCTGAAGTTCTCATTTGTAAATAATTATTTACTCATTCATCTCTCCAAATATTCAACAACTATTTGCAGTCACTATCTAAAAATCATGGTGACTACTCTACACACTTTGTTAGGTGTTACAAAACACAGAGAAAAATAAATCAGTATCTTCATGAGCTAAAATCAAAGTAAGAACATAATGCTGTTAGAGCATGTAAAAGGTAAAAACTAGCTTTGGACGAAGAGAAGAGAAAGAATCCACAACGAACATTCTATAATCTGAGTGGAAGTTAAAGGACGTGTAGAAGTTTTCCAGTTGTAGAACTTTAGAATAAGATAATCTATTATGTTCTGATTTGTAAGTTATTAATCAAAGATAGCATAAGTAGCAGAAACTAATTTTTAACAATAAACTTTATATTGTCATATAGAAAATCACTTAAATCTGTGTCTGAAGTTTTAAGGAAAAACTGTTTTATGCAATGTTCACCAATGAGGTAGCATTTTTATATAAATCATTTTATAATTACTATAAATAATTAGAATTTAAGATTACATAATTTATATATGAAGCTCTTAGAATAATGTCTGGTATATAGTAAACATTTAACAAGTATTAGGAATTATTACGTTTATTGTTAAAAAAATCTAAATTTATATTGAATATATTATATATGTGAAGTCATGCTTACTACCAAATTTCCAGCTCATCTGATATCTCTGTTTTTCCCTCTCCTCCATGTTGTAGAAAAGCTGGCCTTCTTTGGTGCTTCAAATACTTCATGCTTTCTCCAACATCAGGACTTGCTCTTCCACTTTCTCCTCTAATCCCATCTTCATTCCTAATTCATTCCCGTTTATCCTTCTAATCTGATACTGTTTCCTTGGGGGAGGCCACATCTAATATCTCTACCATTAATTCAACCTATTCCTCAGATTAGGTCAAATTTTCTATTTCATGCTTATAATTACTAGTACATGTCTTCATAACATCACAGTGGACAATTTTATTCAGCAGAATTCTCAAATGATTGGGCTGGACAGATTAGCCTAATGAAAAACTGGGGAACAGGCTAAACATCTCAAGAGATTGTGACAGGATCACCTATGGTAATGTAGTTTTAAAAAATGGCAGACTATAATGTGAGAAGAGAAGAAAGTCAAGACTGAAAACATCAGGATGAAGAATGGTGGTGCATTCTCCTCTCCCTTAAACTTGCAAATACAATAAATTTTGAAATCTGAAATGCTTTTTGTAATTGGATTTCTTGTGGAAACGACAGTATAATTTTGCATCCAGATTCACACGGGGTGAGATAAATACATTTTATACAGATTCAAGAATGGAAACAGAGTGCACCACACAAGTCAGGTAGGAATTTTTAGAAATCATGGGAAAGGGTGCTGAACTCACACAGGCCATTACACTAAAGCTCCAAGGAAAGTTTAACTTAATATCTTAGAGGCAATGTTGTCCCAACAGCCATTTAGGTAATAAGTTCTTACATGTTTTTTGACTATTTTAATAACATATTTTCTCTGCATTAGATTTTGAACTCCACAAGAATAGGAACCATATCTATTTTTTTCATCAATATAGCCAAAGAATGTAGCATAATCCTGGAAAATAGTTGGCAGTCAAAAAACAGTTGAAAATAAAGTCAATATTCAATAAATAAATAAATGAATAGATAAATCTAATTGCTAAATATATCTCTTTAAATATATTTTTATTTTTCAATTACAGTTGACATATATTATTATATTAGCTCCCGGTCTATAACATAGTGATTAGACATTTATATAACTTACAAAGAGATCACCCCAGTAAGTCTAGTACCTATCTGACTGACACAAAACATAGTTACTATAATATTATTGATTATATTCCATCTGCTGTACTCTACATACTCATGAATGTTTTTATAACCGGCAATTTGCACATCTTAATCCTTTCCCCTTTTTCACCCATCCCCCCAACCCATTTTCCATTAGGCAACCATCAAAATGTTCTCTGTATCTATGACTTTATCATTACTTGTTTGTTTTTAGATTCCACAAATAAGTAAAATCATATGGTATTCATCTTTCTCTGTCTGACTTATTTCATTTAGCATTATAACATCTAGTTTCATTATGTTATTCTAAATGTCAAGATTTCATTTTTATGGCTGAGTAATATTCCACTGTATATATGTACTGCATATTCTTTATCCATTCATCTATTGAGGGACACTTAGCCCACTTAGGTATCTTGTTATTGAAAATAACACTTTTAAAAAAAAGGAAAGAAAAGAATGCTGCAATAAACATAGGGATGCATATGTCTTTTCAAATTAGTATTTTAGGATTCTTCAACTAAATATCCAGAAACGAGATTGCTGGATCTTTGTCTCTTGTTACAGTCTTTACCTTAAAGTCTATTTTGTCTGATAGGAGTATTGCTATTCTACCTTTTTTGTTTCCATTTCCTAATTGCTAAATTTAAATTGAATGCATAGACAATGAAAGTCAAATACTTTCACTATTCTGATACTTTATTTTTAATATAATTTTCCTTAAATTCCAGTGTATAAATTTTATTTACATAGATCAAAAAAATTGAGCAATTGAACAAGTTCCTATTATATGTGTACACGCATATAAATGTGGGTTTATTTAGAAATTCCTATTATATGTGTACTGCATTTGAATGTAGGTTTCTTTTCATAAATGCTCATTCATTTCAAAATTCACTGAGATAATATTTATAATTAATTAATGGACTCATTATTAAGTTCATTTAAAACATTTATGAAAAAGCACACAATAAATTTTGCCTAAAAAAGTACAATTTAAAAAATGATTATATTTCTAGTGATTTGTCAAAATTGAAAATGCTTTAGCACCAAAGGCCAGCAGTTGAAATTTTATGGGCCAATAGCAACTATTGCAACTAAGCTTTATTTTGCACAGACAATAGCCAGACAGCATTTTATATTTGGGGTTTACAGACTAAAACACTGACTGCTGTGGCCATAAGCAAATTGGAAAACAGTAAAATCCATATCGTTTCAGGCAAATATTCTTTGCATGGTTAATTAATCAAGTAAATATCTGAAAACTTCATTCTGTCTTCAGTCTAAAAATTTAAAACTTGTAGAAGCATGTAATGATCTAGAAACTGAACTTAATAAACATGCTTCAAAAGAAAGAATTACACCAGATAGCAAAAACAAGTACAAAATAAGAAAGGCTTACTTACATCAAAAATTCTACTGTGCTAAAGACATCAAAATACAGAGAAAAGATACCCATCATTATATCAGAAAAAAAAGTAAGTGGTAAAATAATCTAATATTAAAGTGGAAAGGAAAACTGGTAAAAATATTAAAAATATGCATTTCCAATGGATGTTTCTAAGAATTTCAGCCTCTATAAAAGATAACAAGACATGACTTTAAAACTTGTTTAGGTGATAGGTTAATTTGTACAGTAAAGGATCAAATCTTAACTGTTACTTATGAAATTATCGTACTCAGGAGACTAATATATTTGATAATTTGTTTGGTGAGGAAAGAATAGCAGTTAAAAAGCTCGGGCAAAAATTTAAGAAAAGCAAATGTAATCACATCAAAGATACATATATCTTTAAAGGGAAAATAAAATACTGACAATCATTTGAGTGAGTTTATATCTCAGATTTGATCATTTCTTCTCCAGGTCCAGGGGATGTTTACCTGGGTGAGTCTTAGGATCAATTTTCTTCATGCCTGCTATTGAGCAAATGATTACTGCTGGAGAGAATCTCAGAAAAGGAAATATTAATGCCACAATGAATTCTTAATTACCAATTCCAAAATTGCCTGCAGCAGTGCCTGGCAATTCTACCTACATCTTTGGCCAACCGACTCTCTTTTTCCTCAATATTTCTATATATAGTTTTTTTATTTTCCTCAAACTATCACTATAATTCAATCTCCAGTGGTAACCAAAACAAAAGCCAGGTAACTTACTTCCATACTTCCACATTTTCCTTCTTCCAGGCCTGTTCCCCAGACTAAAATCTCATTATTTTCTTTCCTGGATTGAATCACTTCAATTACTTTTCATAAGCCAAAAATCTGAAAACTGCACTACAACTTTGTCTCAAATCACTTTCCCTTTACTTTCTGTTTCAGTTATAGAATCTTTAATTGCTCACATGTACAATGCTTCTCCCACCACTTACCTATCATATTGCTTTCCTAGGGCTGCTGTAACAAACTACCACGGTGACTTAAAACAACAGAAATCTGTCTCACAGTTCTGGAAGCTAGAAGTCTGAAATCAAGATGTTAGCAATGGCCACACTGCCTCTGAAACCTATAGGAAAATCCTTGTTTCTTCTTCCAAGCTTCTGGTTATTTGCTGGCAGTCTTTGGCATTCCCTGGTTTATAGATGCATCATTTAATCCTCCATGTCTGTATGGCATTCCTCACGTGTTTCTCTCTGCTTTCAAATTTCTCTTTGTACCAGTCATTCGATTAGGGCTCACCCTAATGACCTCATTTTAACTTGATTATCTGTATTTCCAAATAAGCTCACATTCCATGACATTGGGAGTTAGGACTTCAATATATCTTTTTTTAGGGAGACACAATTCAACCCATAAAAAACCCACAATTAATACAGGAGTTTTCCACATGTTGTTTGTTCTCCTAGAAATCTTTGCAACCCTCACCCCTCTGCCACCTTGCCTAGTCACCCTTCCAACTTTCAACCCAGAATGGCTATTATTAGGGAAGACTGATTCACAATCTAAACACATTTTCCCAGTAAATGCATTTGTATGACCATATATCTTGCCTTTGTAACATTTATCATATTGTAATATAACATTTATTGGTGAGATTATTTGATTAGTATCTATCTGCTTCACTAGACTGCGAGCTCTGTGAAGGCCATTTTTCATCGTTGTTGTCTCTACCATCTGAAATATCACAGTAGGCATTCAAAAAACTGTTTGGCTGAATGAATAAGTAGTAGATCAGATCAGAAATGACAAAAATATCAGCTTGCAGTTTCAAAATTTTTACTTTTACTAAAGTGTTAGCTATAACATAAACTGTTTCCATATAATATTCTACCTGTCAGGAAATAATTCCTCTATCATTAGATTTCAAGGCTAAAAAAATCAATAAGAAATTTGCAGTTTATTTTGAATTATCAGTGCTGCAGTAGCTGTATAGGACTCTAACTCTGCTCATATCACTCAACTTCTGTTTTTAGTCTCAAAAAAATCAACTCTCTAAATATCCAAATTGCATTCAGAAGTTCCAGAGCAAGCAAAAAAGCAAAAGGTTATAATAGAATTTGAGAAACATTCAGTTCAGTGAAACAAAATCTATTGATAAGTGCTATAGTTGAACTCTGGAAACACCCAAAAAACAATTCAATACAATGAGAAATACTATGGTGAGTTATAACCAGCAGCAGTGGAAAGAGAAATGCCCAACTACAATTATTGCCGTTACATGTTTAATTTATCTTTTATACAGCACATAGATGCTTTTGTATTCATAAGGCAAAATTCAACTTCTGATTCTTTGAAAAGCATTTATGTTATATATTTTTCTTCTCTTCCATAATTCCTTACATAAATGGTTATATTCAAAGCCAAATCTCTATCTATATGGACTTTGAAGACTAGCAGAACTGGGTTAGAATTCCAGCTCCTACCATCTGGGTCATTTTGAACAATTTACTTACTTTCTTTAAGCCTCAGTTTTCTTTTCTGCAAAATAGAGATAATGTTAATTGATCGATTGGATTATTCTGGATATTAAATATACATAATATATGCAATAAATTACCTAGTCACAGTTAGCAATCAATAAATGTTACTACTGTTATCTTCAACAACATAAACATGAGAGGTGAATGTTAAATACTTTTCAATTTCAAACATATGCCTTTTACATTCTTCTATGGCTCACTTTATTTTCTTAAACCAAGGTACTGTTTTTATAATTAGTTTTTATATGCAACATTCACTTTTACCTATTAACTGTCATACATAATAAACTAGGAATATTTTCTTTAAGTAAATTACAACTAAAGTTAATATTATGAATAGTATATAGATAAATTCAATATATCTACTGAAGATTGAATTCTGCCTAATTACAAAAACACAAAGAAATAAACAAATTAATGAATTATCCTTAATTTGAAATATTTATTCTTAAGTTTAAAATGTTTATGGCTTAGGTAATATTCTTTGATGAATGTTGCCTTTGAAAATTTTGCATAAATGAAAATACATTTGAGAAATACAAAATGACCAATAGTAAAAGCAAAACAATTTAAATAATGTGTTTTATTGATAGAAATGCAAAAATATAATTAATTGGTTGTATTTTATTTGCCAGAATTTGGCAATTAACCTTATTAGCCCAATTAAAACTGAAATTTGATTTTCTCAGATATATTGTTACTATCTATCTTACCAGGGAAATAAAGCTTGACTTTTGTTACCATATTAAGAGAGTTTAAAATTCCCCAAAAGTTGCACTCTAGAAATCATATGTAACTGTGTATTTTAAAGCCTCAAATATATTTTTATTGCAATTATATTACATATAATTATGTAGATTATAAAGATTTTCATGATGCAGAATGAATTCAGTTTTGGAGGTAACAGAAAGGCATAGCCTCAACCACACTTGATTTCTTCACCTGTATCTGAATCTTAAACTTGTTTCTTGATGTTTTGAGATGAAAATATTGATGATATTCTTCTTATGGTTTTCTCATCATTGTTAATCATGTAGATATTATCCATATTATCTCTAATATTTTTTTTAAGTTAAACATACAGAAGAAAAAATGGAAGTCTTGAGGTATGGAATTCATATTTTTAAGTATTTATTACTCACCTTTCCAATTGCATTCAACAAACATTTATAAATTCTGATAATGTGTGGGGCACATTACATTATTTCATTTACATTATTTCTATTGCTCTTAACTTCACCCCTAAGAAGTGGATGTTCTTATTTCTATTTTTAAGGTAATGAAGGTGAGGTTAAATAAGTGACAGAATAGGATTTGAATCTCAATTCACTTGATTCTTAAGACTATACCATAAATTATCATTCTATGCTGCCTCTATGCAGGCAAAATCCTCATCAACTTGTTTACCAGAAGAGAGATAACCCTGGCCATTGAAACACCTTTGAAACTCCTTATTAAATTTCGCTAGCAAGAGATGGACAAAATGGTTTTATTTGTTTTTATATAGGTATATGGCCATTATTGATCCCTTGAAACCCAGACTGTCTGCCACAGCCACTAAGATTGTCATTGGAAGTATTTGGATTCTAGCATTTCTACTTGCCTTCCCTCAGTGTCTTTACTCCAAAACCAAAGTCATGCCAGGCCGTACTCTTTGCTATGTGCAATGGCCAGAAGGTCCCAAGCAACATTTCACGTAAGTTAATTCTCAATTATGATTTTCAATTCAATTTATTGAACACTTAAGGAACTATAGGCTGAGAGCAACAATTAAGGAAATTGTCCTCAAGGGCTCACATTTTACTTGGGAAAAGAGACACATAAAAATACTGTAATATAGTATATGGTCAATAAGTTATTATAAGTTGCAAAGGTTTCTAATTGGAAAAATGTGATGACTTCTATATAGGGTAGCTCTGGAGAGTTTCCTGGAGGTGATGGTAAGCTCACTAGAGATGAAAGCAATGCAGGGTTGTTACTGATTGAGAAATGAGTGAGAAAGGGTAGAACTGAAGCCCAAAGGTATTGATTGCTCTTTTAAGAAACCTGACTGAAGGGAAGGGGAGTCCTGGTAGGTTCTTGGTTGTGTTCTTTTGTTTCAGCATTAAAGAAACTTAAACACTAGGTTGGAAAGGAAATAGGAATGCTGTATGATAGAATTTAGCATTTCATATTTTGGACCCATTTGAAGAAAAGCAAATGGAAAAAAAATATGCAAATGTTTTCATTTTGCTTTTTAGTCTGATCACTTAAATTTTATTTCAATATAATTATTATTTAGTGACCAATTTTCCCTTTAAAAATAACAAATATAATGGTCATTCTATTAAGCAGCCATTTTATCAAACTCTGCTCTACCTAGAGTTCAGATTTTTAAAGAACATTTGGAAGTACTTATTGAAGGAAAAGCTGGCAGCAGTTATTAAACTGAATACTGTATTCTATCTATTATTATTAATAAGTCTTAATTGTATAGCAAAATAAAACTAATCAAAGTAATAAAATTAAACTATTTGTTGACTAAATCACTTCACCATTGACTTTAAGTCAATATTTAATAAGCTATCAAGAAATGAGAAAGCGAGAAGGCTTAAAGTTCCCTCTATAAAAAAAAGATATGAATATTAAGAAGACTAGCATATCACACTTTTTAATTACTTTAAAGCCTTCCTAAGACAGTGGAAGCCACACAAAAGTTTATAGAAGTTCTAATTGGGCTGTTCTATTACCGCTTGCCCGCTTATTCCTCCTTCAGTGCATCCTTATAATTTTGATTGAGAGCTATGAAATCCTATAATTTAGTCTGTATGTTATTTACCAAATTAATAATGGAATCAAATGTATCATGACTTTGAAAAAATGTATGTAAATGTCTTTATCTGATTCTTAAAATCATAGTCAAATAGCTTGTGGATCCAATGTAGCTCACAGTATCTGGTAACATTTTTTTCATTTGGATGAAAAACAGTTTATTTCAAATGTGACTGATTTGCAGATATATAGAATAGTTTTACATAGGAGAAAATACGGCAGTTGATTAGTTTTCTGTCATATCTCTTTTTCTCTGATGATACATTTAATTAGCTTAGCTCAACAATTACCAGGTAGGGGAAAAGCATTCAGCCTGAACCTCTAGGCAAGGGGACATGTGAAGTTTAAATGAGCACTGCGCTCAGCTATGGTGTTTGTGTGTAAAAATTGACGGAGATTAGCTGGTAACATTTGGATAACTGTAGGTAACAATAGTATGATATTCTGATGGATTTGTGAAATGAAGCTTAAAGGAGATGTGGAAATGTTCTTTCACATTTTCAATTATGATTTAAAATGGAATGAATTCAAAGTCCCATTATTTCATTCCAATATGCTCTTCAGCATGTGTTTTTCTTATTTCTTGCAGTTACCATATTATTGTCATTATACTGGTGTACTGTTTTCCATTGCTCATCATGGGCATCACATATACCATCGTTGGAATCACTCTTTGGGGAGGAGAGATCCCAGGAGATACCTGTGACAAGTATCATGAGCAGCTAAAGTCTAAAAGAAAGGTACTGTTTCATATAATTTACCTAGCCTTTGTGTAAATTATGGCACATCAGAGGGGAAAAAACTACTTATGTCATTTTAATATGATGTGATTTGATGTTTTGCTTCTATTTTTTTGTCTTATTTTCTTTCTTTCCATCAATTTTATCTTTTACTTTCTTTTTGTCTTCTATATGGCACTGACCATATGCAATATCAGTCTGTGATAGAATAGTCCCTTACAGAAAGACGTTTCATTAGTTTGCAGAGTATTCTCAATTACTCTACCAGAAACTTCTGAAATTTAAATGGAGTCCCAGTTATATTTCTGCAGTTCTAGCTATCTTTACCCTTTATTGAACACAATGCCTCTGATGTACTCTATAACCTTCCAGAAGCTTCCTTTATTCCAAGAATGGTATGTGCTTTAACTTCCTAAAATCCATTTATTTATGCCTCCCTCCTCCCATCCCCAATCTGGTTTCTGAACAGCCATCATGTGTGTCTGATTAAAAAATGAGAGTTTCGTTAGTACTCTTCCACTACTTATTGGGGGACATCTTAAAGCCTGTTTCTGAACATTTACATTTAGAAAGCCTCTAAAATTATTTTATTGACATCTTACTAGAATTTTTTTTAATTAAGATTTTTTCTGACTACCATTATGTGACTCAGTGAGAGATTTTTTGATAAATTTGTAGGGTTAAAAGAAATCTTATTCATCTATTCCATCTTCCTCTCTCCAGTTGATGTGTACTTAAAATTAGAGAGGTTTATCTAAGGATAAGAGAGTCATCTTAATTATGCCAATGATTTATTCCATCTATGGTTCATTTATTTATGTAGAACTACTACCAACCACATGGACAATTCTCTTAAAACATTCGACAATTTTAAAACCACTTACCTACAAACACTCACTTAACAATAATCTACCAGGTTTTAAAAATCTAATGTAGAAAAAGGACTTCTTTTAATATTAATGTTTCCTCTGTTATTGACAAATAATGGTAGACAAGATTTATGTTTGGTTAACAATTTATCATGATGTCTAGTATTTGAAAACAAAAAATGAACATGATCTCTTTCATGTCAATTTACTTATTTCAGCCTGTAATACAAATAATTTTATTTCTCTTAAAAAAAAAACTTAAAAATGATGTGCACAAACAACCAAACTATGCCTTTAGCACCTAAAAAAAGAATCCTAAAACTAAGAGAACTTCAATAACATGGTCATCTTAAATGAACAGTTTCTCTTTCTCTTTTTTAATTTCAACCCTCATTTTGAAATACCTTGCTTATATTACAGGATACTCTTTTGGGGGGATATTATCGCTATATTTTAGGCATGATCATATTAAATGATTAATGTTCTATGGACTTCAGAATAATTTCTGTCTTTATATTACCCACTTTATTTCCTGTCTTTTGTCTCTTTTTTATCAGTTTAGGCATCTTTTTCTTAATATGTTTTTTTCCTGTTCACTCCCAAATTCAGTTCAGTAATTGTAGATTATGGTTCTTTTTTCATCTATATGTAATATTTTTTTCTGGCAACAAATAAAAATTTAATCTGAGTGTTTTTAGTTTTTGTTTTGTTTTTGGTTTTGTTTTGTTTTGTTTTTGAGTTGAGTCCCAGAGGGAACAAAAGCAAGAGGGAATATTTCTGCCTTTGCCCCATATAGCTGATGAGAGTTAGGCATAAATATTTCCCTTTGATTTTATTACTCTACAATTTCAATGTATAAATATTAATTCAAACCAAGAGTGTGACCCTGCTAGAATAATTTTTAAAAGTAAGACATTTAAAATTTCCAGTCTGTATGTCTTTCTCTCAGATTGTATTCTGGGCTGAAATAATAGAAAATGACATTCACATCATGGACTTATAATAAACCACCTTGTCCTTGGATTTATTCCACAGTCACTTATTGGTATGACCATAAGAATCTTGGAAGTAACACTTATTGGTCCAAAATTTTAACTTCAAATTATAGCTAGCTCTTCTCTTAATTGATTTTTCTTATCTAAATTAAAATATTGTCTGATATGGTTTGGAATTAGTTATTTCTAGTAATCATGCTATATTCATATTTGAATATGACTACTTAGGTCAGATATAAATCCTATCCTAGATGGGCCATTTAATTAAATTCTATCTCCTAGAGAATTCATCTTTGATATTACAAATTGGACTTCAGAGGTAAGTAACAGAGTATTGGTTAAAATAGTGCAAATTCATTGACTGTTGGGAAAAACAGCTCCATAAATCATTCTGAGACAGCCTCCTAGTAATAAAAGAATAGTGAATGTTGATTGAGCCCCCAAATACACATGAACAAAAGTAAATAAAAACTTAAGAAATTTTAGTCAAGTCACTAAGATCTTTCCAGCTATTGAGAAACATCACTTCCATTTCTTTGTCCTACCATCTTTAGGAATTGTGCTTAATTTCAAAATTTGTAGATTAAATTTTTTTGAAAAACAGCTGGTAGAAGTAAATTACATGTCTAAGTTATATAGGATGTAGCATGTCTAAAAATTAAACTACCATGAAACTTTCAGATAAATTAGGATTAAACACCCCTGCTTGATCTTTACATATGTCCTGCGTAAGTATATATGTCATTTGAAATTAATATCAGTGGTTCTAGCCAGCACCAGCTAAAAAGAAAGACTAAATATTAGTTTTGAGAAATAAGATAATACCTCAAGAAATATTTTATCATTTAAATTGGAGTATTCAACCTAAAAATCAGTATTAAAACTATTGCTCCAGTTAACTAAACTCTAGGAGAAAATCTGTAGGATTGTCCAACATTTGAGTCACATATATAGAATTAGTCTTTCAAAAAGATGTTAGCAAGCATATTAATTAATTCTTATATAATGTATTTTATAATTTCAAAGCATTTTGGTGTTTTATAACAAATCAAAGATATCTTTTAATTTATAGTAAATGTTCTGGGTTTTAAAATCCTGTTTGTTACATACCCATTGATTTTAAATATGTCTACTTAAATATGAATAAATAAATATGTCTTCTTAAATATGAATATTGAAAATAATGTGCCTTTAATATAACAACGCGGTTAGCTTAAAAATCCTACTCTCTAAATAAGAATATCTTCAGATAGTAGCACAATATAAAATATCAATTAATATCATACAATCCTCAAAGCCTTGTGTGTGTGGTAATTGGTTAATATTCTTGTCAAAGATCTTCAGGAAATTTGTATATACTACTGTATGATTGATTTAAAGTACATTTGCAGTTTTAAAATCTATTCTAGAATGATAGATATGATCAGAACCTAAAATTTCATGAATCCTTTGTCTTACTGCTATTATACTTTGTCGGATTAAAACCAAACACAGTATAAGAAGGAAATAAGAAGAGAGTACTAAAAGATCGCATAAGTACGATGTTTTGGTAAAATAAATCAAATGTGCGCTTTGATTTTTTTTCAGTCATTCCAAAATCATTCTGTTTCCCTAAGGATCTAGAAGCAAGAAAACCACAGATATTAGCTCGTAAGCCCTTGTAATGCTTACTTAAGTTAGAATATTACCTATAACTATATTCATAGAGCCATAATTTAGAACTCATTCACTTTGGAAACAGAGAAAATTTGCTATACATTTCTCCAAGTATTCTCAAAATTAAGACAAATTTCTCAGCAATTTGGGTGAAAAAAAGTAGTGACATTTTCTTATAAATGATATTAAAATTCTTGGCAATGACAAAATAAATCCCCAAATATGTGTGTGAGTCTACTGGCATCTTGGAATAACTACTTAGAACATAAACACTAGAAGTCCCATGATTAGCAAGATGAAAAATAAATTATATTAATTAATAGATGTATGAGTTGGACATAAAATATAGTTAATATTTTAAATGATTATAATTATCAAATTCATCTATAAGAAAAATAAATTGAGGCTAGATAGAGAACAAAAATAAAGAGAATAGTTATATCAGATCAAGTCAATTTTAATTCATTCATCAAAGGTTATTTATTGAAAGTTTCTGTTGTAGAAATAACATGGATTGCCTAATATCAGAAAAAAAAAAAATTGATAGTCTTGTGATATCCTTATAAATCAAGTAAAGAAAAATGAACTAGTCATAAATTGTATTAATATTGGTTGACCACATGCTGATGAAGAGAATGATGTCCATCTAAATGGAGGGTTTGAGGGGCATGCCACAGACCTCTTACTTTAGTACTAAGTTGTTCAAATAGATCGATAACAAGAATGTCAATTCTGTGGTCATGAATAATAAATCTAGAGATACAGACAGAATATCTGATGACTGAATCAGAAACTAGGAAGACCAAGAGCACAGTGTCACGTGCACGTGTTATGTGGTCCAAGTCCCATGGCTGACGGGAAAGCGTGGGGTCTTAGACATCAGTGATTTGTATTCCAGTTCTTGTCCTATCTAGGTGTAATCTTAGACACATCTCTTTAACTTTATTAGGTTTTGTTTACTGAATATTGTAGAGATTTAAGGAAGGACCTTTGGAATTGAAATTCTGTGGTTCTAATGCCTAGCACCCTGCCTTTTACACAGCAGACACTTAATTCAGGTTGATATTCCCTCTTTCTCCTGTCATTTGCTACCTTTTTCAATATGAAGAATCTATAAAATGAATGCAGAACTCATGTCCACACATTTATATGTGACTCTCATTTTATTCCCTTTAATTAATCAAGCACTTGTATTTAAGACAACTGTAGATTTTATCAAGATTTATAGTCAAGATAAATTACATTAAAGTAAAATTGATTTCCAAGTGGCCTAAAGTTGGTTGTTTTTTCTATGTATTAGTTTAACAAAAAATTTAAATGGCAACTTTCCTGTGACTATATTTAATCAAAGTAACAACAGCTCAACCCCAAGTGGAGGAAAGAAAACGTTATTTTCGTTTTTTCAGATTTAAAAACCTCATACTCTTGGAAAATATTCATGAAAACAAGATTAATCAAGAATTTGATAACATATTTTCCTCTCTGTTTTAATATTTACATCACATTTTATGCTATTAATCTGAATTTTTGATTGTTACCTTCCTTTAGCCATCCAGCTATCGTAAATAAAGTAATACAATATATATACATTTTTTTCTGAGAGCTCACTGTGCAATAACAGCAGTGATAAAAGTTCAGAGTAATTGAGAATCTGCTGAGATGCTAGCTTTGTGAATGAACTAGAACTTTTCTTTCTGACACTTTCCTCATTACCTATTTCTTTATATTTATATATATCACTTACTTTGATACATTTAACAAAACCTTGATAATATCCATATGACTTAGACTTTAAATATTAATACATTATGTAGATGTACAAGTTTAAATATAGCACAGTTACCTGTTCCCGTGTCATTCCCTCATTTGCATGCCTCCATGACACATGGCCACTTATTTCCAGGCATCTTTCCTGAATAATTGGCATAATAACATTATTATTTGTATTATTAATCATAAGGCTATATATCCCTTTTAAAGTACCTTCACATTTTAAAAAATACATGTCTGACATATTTACTTTCTTTTAAAAATGTATATTCTCATTCAGGTATAAAATCAACATTTTAAAAAGTAGTAAATTTTCTAGGGAAACAAAAGTCAAGAACCATAAAATATCTTTATAGGCTTCTGTCATGTCACAAACTGTCTCCTCAATAAAGAACAACAAATATTGAAAGCACTTTTATATAGAAGTTCATGATTATTTACCAACTATTTTCATTCACATATTTTGAGAAAAGTGTGTATGTTAGCAGATGAATCAGTGAACACTGTTAGAGCATATCTGCTTTTTATATTTCTGAAATTATGTAAATATTTTAACCCATCAGGATAGGATGAATATTTATCCAACTTGGTCTTTAAAAGCCTCATTGTCCTAAAGGAAAAGAACTAAATCAAAACAAAGTCAAAAAACACCTGAGATTTATGATAAATATGAATAATATTTCTAATTAAAACACTGAAGTTTAAAGAAAACTAACAGATATTTGTTTCCTCTAACTAACTTCTAACCCCAGACAAAACCTGCAATCAACAGTGGCTCCTACACTTGTGTTTTTCATTGATTGCAATTCCCACCTGCTTTAAACCTTTTGATTACATCTTTTCCCTGCTCTGTGTGTGTGACAGTGGATGGGAAACATTTTGAAAAGCCTGGAAAAAAAGTTTCTATGTTTCTTAATGGCTTGCCGGTAGTACTTAAAAAGTGGAAGTGTTTATTTCTTTTTTAATAGATAAAGGAAGCAATTTAGGAGAAAATATCTGCAGTCCTTGAGTGCTTGGGAATCACTTGAAATGTTTTCTGTATGGATTACCCTTTAATATCTCTCATTCCACATTTACAGGTGCAGGGAATATTGGAGCCAGGTTCAGGCATCATGGCAGATTTCTGGCAGGAAAATGAAGCTTAGCATATGAAATCTATAACAAGTGCTATAGTTCTCAGTATTTCCTACCACCAATTATTGTTTTACCTTCCACCATTCGTTGAGTAACTAACTCATCTTCCAACACCTAAAATCTCACAATTGTCACACTCTTCTAAATTCTCAAAATATTTTTTGAGACTCTGTACTTCTATTCTGTGCTTATAATTTATCTAGCTGTTCTTGCATTATCACCACACTGTTTTTATTTTTCCAGAATTTTCTTAGATATTCTTGTTTACTTTTACATCCAAAATTTATAAAAATAATTTTACCTAGTTAAAATTATTTGTGGAATTAGATTACATTTATTAACTTTCAAGGAACTGGACAACAAATTTTCAGTAAGGGAAATATGTAATGGGTTGATAAATGAATAAACGAATGGCATTATTTTGTATTATTCAGACAATCGAATGTAGTGACTAGAAACAGACTGTTAGTAGGTATGCCAAGTTCAAGTGCTGGTTCTGGCACATACCTTGGACAATAAAATCTATTGGAGCTCAGAAAGGTTACAATTCATATAAAATGAAATTAAGATAATAATACATACTCATGTGATTGTATAGAGATCAAATGAGGCAATATATGTCAAGTACTTCAAAAAGTGCCTAGCACATAAAACTGGTCTCAGTAAATGGTACCTATTACTTCAGGCAATTTATTGTTAATATATATGCCAGTATTGTGAAGATTAGAAAGCATCGTGTGGTAGAAAGTAAGAGTTATTAAAACTGGCCATTTATCTTTTTAAACATAATATCGACTTATATTTTATAGTGTAATATCTTGCAAATAACTTTCACATATATATTATGTAATTTTCACAATATCTTTGTGAATTTTTCTTGTTTTACAGAAAAGGAAACTGAGTCTCAAACTTACAAAACAGTAAGTGGCAGAACTTGGATATGAATCCTGGATGAAAGATTTTAGGGTTGTGTTCTTTCAGAGAGCAAATTCAAAGGACCAGGTTTCAGAATAATATTTTATGTCAGAGTATTATTTGTATTACACAAGGTGCTTTCGCATATATTCTCTGTAACGATCTTCGCAATATCCTGGGAAAGTAGGCCTGGAGAAAATTGTTTTCTTCCATTTAACAAATTAGGAAAACGAAGCTTTGGGAAAGTGAGAGTTGCCCAAACTCATGCAGCTGGTAATTGTGCAAGAGGAATCCATTTAGTCCTGTGGAATGCAAGACAACTATTCTTTCCTTTACATTGAACTGCAAAGAACTGGCAGCTACCCTTAGCCATTCTCTTACCCATTACATTTTCCTGTTCATTATTCCATTATACATCTTGACTTACTCTATAGTGCTATCCAATAGAAATTTCTGCAATAATGGAAATGGTCCATAGCTGGACTGTCCAGTGTGGTAGCTATTAGCCACTCGTAGCTAAATATTAAAATACTATTTATTTTCTTGAAAATTTTTGATGAGGGTTAATCAAGATAATGTATATGCTGAAGTTTCTGGTACCTAAAGCTCATAAATATGCAGTTACTTACTTTTCTTTCTTCATAAGACAAAAATAAGCCTAATTATAATCACTAACCAAAAGAATAATGCCGTGATAGCTCTATAAAACAACTAACACTGATTGTGCTTATTAATATGTCAGATACTTGATTTAAGTGCTTTATATAGATTAGCCAGTTGAATTCTGACAAGCACAAGAGAAAGGCACTATTGTTATTTTCATTTTACAGATAAAGGAAGAGTCATTAAACAGGTTAAGTAGCTGCTTAGTCTATTGAATAATAGGATTTGAACCCAGAAAGTCTGATTGTAGAGAATGTGTTCTTAATCTCTATACTCTATTGATCATTTCTGTACTTAGCTCAAGGATGGGATTGGGGAAGTAAATAAGACAAAAAAATTTTCTTACTTATTTTTCTATTTGTTTAATTACCAGTGCTACAGTTGAATTATATTATTGTATTATTTGTTGATGTATTCTGAGTTTATAGGCTTTTGTATATTAAACTAACTAAAATTAACAATATTTTTAAAGAAAACTTATTTCCTTAAAAATACCAATAATCTACTTAAAATTTATTTTCAGTATCAGCAATCAACTTAAAAATTAACTCTTAAAAAATGATTAACAGTAAACTGAGGAGACATCTGTTTTTAGATGTGTAGAAATGTGCCTTCAGATAAAATCTGTTTTAGATTATTAAAAATTATAAATCATCTTAATATATAATTTATCTTGCTTTAGTTCAAATAACTTGTTTTAACATTCCAAATCTCCCTTTAATACACACTGAATAAAACAATACACAAACCCCCTTAACATATTCTCCTTAGTTAATATGATTAATTGTTCTGCCACAACTAAAACAATTCCACAATAATTATGTTGCCATTGTCAAATATCAGTAGACATATATAAATAAAATTGTTTCTTGTATTTAGAAAAAATATAGATTTGTAAAGCCAAATGAGCTCAACACTTTTCTTGTGCCTGAGAGATAGAGAGAATAGTATATTGTTTGAATCACAACTTATCTGGGTTCAGTCTCATCTGTAAAATGAGAAGATTGAACTAGATTACCTCTAAATTGTCTTCCAACTATAAATTTCCGTGATAGAAATTCATCAAATAATTATTCAACATCTAATGTGTACCAGGCATTGTACAGCAGTGATTATATTTAAACCTTTAAAACCCTGTAAAAGAGGATGCATTTCAGGTAAGGCTTTTGTATATTAAACTAACTAAAATTAACAATATTTTTAAAGAAAACTTATTTCCTTAAAAATACCAATAATCTACTTAAAATTTATTTTCAGTATCAGCAATCAACTTAAAAATTAACTCTTAAAAAATGATTAACAGTAAACTGAGGAGACATCTGTTTTTAGATGTGTAGAAATGTGCCTTCAGATAAAATCTGTTTTAGATTATTAAAAATTATAAATCATCTTAATATATAATTTATCTTGCTTTAGTTCAAATAACTTGTTTTAACATTCCAAATCTCCCTTTAATACACACTGAATAAAACAATACACAAATCCCCTTAACATATTCTCCTTAGTTAATATGATTAATTGTTCTGCCACAACTAAAACAATTCCACAATAATTATGTTGCCATTGTCAAATATCAGTAGACATATATAAATAAAATTGTTTCTTGTATTTAGAAAAAATATAGATTTGTAAAGCCAAATGAGCTCAACACTTTTCGTGTGCCTGAGAGATAGAGAGAATAGTATATTGTTTGAATCACAACTTATCTGGGTTCAGTCTCATCTGTAAAATGAGAAGATTGAACTAGATTACCTCTAAATTGTCTTCCAACTATAAATTTCCTTGATAGAAATTCATCAAATAATTATTCAACATCTAATGTGTACCAGGCATTGTACAGCAGTGATTATATTTAAACCTTTAAAACCCTGTAAAAGAGGATGCATTTCAGGTAAGAAATATTAGTGGGCCAATCTCATAAAAAAAACTCTAGTGGGTTCTATGTAGCTGATTTTGGTTAGAGCAAAAGTTTTCCCTCATACCTTTGACCCCACACAAGTAACCAGTCACATGGGTATATTATATTGTCTGCAAGTGATTGTGCAAGGATAGGCATGGAAAGACCCACACTTAAGGTCAATTCAGCATGAAGCCCCCTCCACTCAACAAAAAAATTTATTCTTTCTCTAATTTGTAAAACTTCGCTTCCTACACTTCTTTCTATCCAGTCTCAGACACCCTTCCACCTCCTTCTTCTCCTATCCTTAGCCCTATCTAGTTGGGGATGTTGGGAGGGAGAAATTTTCCCCTTTCCCCTATTGAGTTCTTATGACTGGACTAACAATAAAATTGACACAAGAGAGATTAACAGGAGAAAAATCAATTAGTTTCATGCATATGAGAGATGATATAATCGATACTCAAGAGAATGACCAAAAAGCAAGCAGATTTTATATCTTTTACACAAAGAAACAATAATTTATGAGGATTTCACAGAACTAAGAAATCTAAGTTTGGGTGATTATTAATGAAGATCTAAGCAAAGTTTGGAATTGGGTAATAAATTAGTTAAATAAATAAATAAACAACAAGGTTTGTTTATACAAGCTTCTTGGCCCTAAATTCGCTAAGTTTGATGATAAGGATGTCTCTCTCAGTCTCCAGGGGCAGGGAGGGCACTTTCACAGGGGAGACTTATTTCCTATATTGAGGGAGACAAAGGAGTGTTAATACAGTACTTTTGTACAGGCTGCTTCTCAAGCAACTTTAATTCAAAATTGTCAGTATGACATATTTGGGAGTGGTCTAACCTGGGCCCCCATAAGGGAAAGAAAATATATGTTCTTTGACATATGCTTAGGCAAGTGTTTCATAAGACTACTCATGGAATAGAAAATGAAGAAAACTCACAGGAAACATTAGTATTTTGAATATCAACTTATAGTGCAATGTCATGTTTTTTATATGTAGTTGTTCTGAGTCCATTACCTGTATAAATGTATTATGCATAAAATATACATAATACATTTATACCACACAGCAGCAGTACACTAGATGGTGACGCAAGGAAGCAATAATGGAGTTTGAAAGTAGCTCAGAATCTATGGTGAAAAATTTCCCAATTCTATAACCTTTTATAGCACATAGTCTACATATTATTTTATTTTACACTCACAAGAATGCTCTGGGATAAATAAGAAAGGTATTATCTTACTTTAGAGATACAAAAGCAAGAAAGTTGAAGCTAGAGAAAGTAAAGAAGAAAACAAGAGATCGATGCGAAAAATATAAAATTATCATCAGAGTGTGGTGACTGATTAGATATGAACACTGAGAGAAAGAAAATGAAAACTATTTAAAGACTCAATTGCTGAGAAAATTAGGACACTATTGACAGGAAATAAGAGCCTGTGAGAAAGTAAAGCAATTTTGTTGAAGATGAATTCACTTTAGGAGAGTACAGCAAGGTTAAAATGATCTTCATGCATCTGGAGGCATATTCCAGCAGAGGGAACACTTACTTATACTGATGAAGATGACAACTGATATTATTACTGCAGGAAACCTTTCACAGTTATGTAATCTATGACCACAGATTTATATCAATCCATTCTGTACTCTGATTAGAAATTTTATAAGAATATTCTATCACACCATCTTATAGTGAATATAGGCTCGCCACTTATTGGGTATCATTAGAACAAATCCCTCTGCTCACCTCTCAATGTTCTTTCTTCCTAATCTCCTTACTTGGAGCCCAAGAGAGAGGAGCAGAGAAAAATAATTTTTCCAGACTGCCAGTTTTTATTTCTTTCATTATTTCTACTTACTATTTCTAATTCTATAATAACATTTTCAAACAATGCAGAAAAATTTATTGATAGCATTGTTCCTCTCTACTAGAAGTCACCAGTTCATAACAGGTTAATAAAATATTCTTTGAAGATGAATGGCTGACAATTCATGCAGCTCTTTTTATGCTCTCAAAGAGAATATGATGCATATAAATTTGCATCATATTTATATGGCCTCTTAATAATAATGGGTAGTCTTTTAGCTTCTGACCATTTGTCAAAAGGAGATGCATTTGTAGCTATTTATTCAGCATCGTGATTAATTGGTGCTGACTCATATTTACATACTTTCTCATTTCTATTTTGAAAGACCCTATTTGTTCAAAATGAGCCACTTTGGGAAATCTGTGGTCAAAAAATAGAGCAAACACAGTTAACCTAAACCCTAAGACAATGAGCTTAAAAAAAAAAACACTTGACTATTTTTTTAAATGATTCAACTAAAGATAAAGTTTTTTCATTTAAATTCATAGTAAATAAGCTACCATGGACCTCTGCTACTTTATTCACTTAGAAACGAGTAGTCATTAGGATTATAAAATCTGGAGATATTTCCTTCAGATGCTCAATGGTTAATTATAATAAGACCATATGCCTAAGCATTGTTAGACACATATGTTATCTCATTTAGTAGCCTCATTAACATTCTGAAGTATTATTGCACTTATCTAACTAAAGATGCAACCAAGGATTAAAGAATGTAACTTGCTTTAAATTGTGTTAAGTAAATAGAAGAATCTGATTTGGATGCCAAGTTAACATTAAAGTCAAAGAAATAATCCATTGCTGATTCTTTGTCTCTGAGAGGAGACCACACTCTGTAGAGTGTTATCTCTTTTCTAATAAACTTGCCTTTTGATTATTAAAAAAAATTACAATCCATTGCCTTTCTACATCCTTTTGTACAGTTAAAGAGCATTATAGATAATGTCAGTAAAAGAAGTAAAAAAAAAAAAGGGAATAATTTATAATATCAGCATTCTAACACTTTTCCAATTTTTCTCCAATGTATACTCAATATGTAAATTTTAAGAAAATTCTATTGTCCATATAACTCATGATATAGCTCATCGGCTTCAATTATCTATGAATAATCTATTCATAATGGAATAATCCACTGTTATATTTTTTATTTAATGCTATAATGATCTCTTATCTTTCTATATGGTCTCCCTTATCTGGAAATAGATTGATCTTTGTTCTTCAATGTATTATTTCCTTTGTTCATGAGCTTCCATCCAGCTTTCAGTGTAGCTTTTAGGCTGACAAGAGCCTCGTCAGAATTTATTTCAATGTTTTCCACTTCTTATTTGATGAAGTAAATTGCCACAAACAATTTGTCTCTTCCCTGTTCTAAGACTAATGCCCATTTGTAAATGTTATCCACATTCTCTTATTTCAGCTTGCCTGAGTAGTATCTAATGTAAACTTAAATAGTTTTAACTATGGCTGTGTGTGAATACATAAAATATTCACTTATGTCCAAACCGATATATTGTTTAATAATCTTGTTTATAATTAAACCTCATTTAAAAATAAGTTCAATTACTATTAGAGTATATAAAAAAAATAGAAGAGGAAAAAATAAAGCAGTTTAAATTAGGTTAAATTAAAACGATGCTTGGTAATGTCCATATGAAACGTGGGGCATTTTATCGCAGGAAAATTCTCAGATCTGTAGTAGAATACTGAGCAAGAAATGTGTTTTATTCACCGTTGTGTCTTCAGTGTCTGGCATAATGCCTTCTGGGTGGATGGATGGATGGATGGATGAGTGGATGAATAGTAAATGGATAAATGAATGAAAGAATAAGATTTTGTGAATCAGCTACTTTTTCATTTTATACATGAGAAAATATGCAGTTATACAATGTGACTTGCTAAAGGTCAAAAATCATTAAAAGGGAGAGCCAGTTATGGAATTGTCTTCCTGAGTTCCAACCTGGTACTCTGTCTGTAGTCCCAACACACACAGGAAACTCTGAATCTTCTGGACAAAGGGAATGTCTTCAGGAGTATATTAATATTCTCAGGACTAAAAATGAGGTCTATTTATCTATCGCTGAATGAATTAAACTGTTCTTGAAAGTTTCCTATTTCATCAAGTAAAAATATTTCTCTACCCTATCACAAGAAAAATATATGACTCTCCCCATTACGTAAATTCTTGCTATAGTATCCCAGTAAAAAAATTCTAGTAAGTAAAAAGAGTTTATATCATGTATATATTACTCATTATAAATTTCCAAATTCCCTTAACCTTAAACTGTACTGGAAAAAAATGCTTTCTTTTACAGAGGAAACAACTACTTTAACATTTTGCAAGACTAACTTTTTTAACATCAAATATAAACTGTCTGGCCAAATAAAATAATTAATACAGAGATTCCGATAACTGAATAATGGATAGCATCTGATATACTCCATAGTGTGCTTTAGGATTAAGTGTTGCAAATCTCCATACCATATTTACTAGCCTAACATGTTTCCACAAGCTTCCCATTTTGCCCCCGCTCCTCACTGGTAACATCTGCTGTAAATCTTTCCGCTAAAAACAAAAACCCTTTCCAAAAACCCAGAGAATACATGAAGAACAGACTTGTCTCTCTTAATTTCCCTTTGGTTGACAGCTAAGACACAGGGATTGACATAGTCAAGGCTCTCTGTGCTGGAAATAACCAGTACAAGATACCAGAATAAATTAGCCATTTCAGCCACAGGAGCAGCTATGTAAATTGCACATGTGTAAGTATATGGCTCTCCATGGATCAACCGAGGTTCAGTAACAGAATAGAAATGTCAGTTATGTTTCATAATATCCACCACATATGATTAAGAAGTGGATGGGGTTATAGGGATGGAGGGAAAGAAGAAAGAAGAGTCTATTAGTTTGTTAGAGATGCCATAACAAAGTACCACAGACTAAGTGGCTTAAAAACAGAAATTATCTTCCCGCAGTTCTGGAGGCTATATCAAGGTAATGGCAGAGTTGGTTTCTACAAGGTCTCTCTCTCTCTCTAATTTATATTGTAGATGGCTTTCTTCTTCCAGTGTCTTCCTGTGGTCTTCTCCGTGTTTTCCTGCAGCCTAATCTCCTATTCTTATTAGGCCACCAGTCATTAAATTAAGGCCCACTCATATGACCTCATTGTAACAATCAGCTCTTTAAAGGAGTTACTTCCAGATACAGTCACATTCTGCAGTACTTGGGAGTTAGGACTTTAACAAACGAATTTTAGGGGGACACAATTCAGTCTATATCAAAGACATTATTTAAGATTTTTAGAAATGGATACCTCTATTAAATCATTTCATGGATTCTGGTAGTGTCCTGCCACCAAGGAGGATTTTTGCTCTGTTAGGAAGATACACCTTCCTCAGCAAGTGTGAGTGCTACTAAGTGAGGAACTAGGATAGCGCTTCCCTCCACTTCATTTTAACAGGCTTATCCTTCAGCTGAAAGAAAACTGAAGAAACTATTTCTGTTTGTTTGACTAGAACATTTCACTCCTTTTTCTCCTCCCTAGATGGCAGTTTGCTTTTGAGCCCTTTTCATTTCCACTTTCTCCCCTACTCCTCTTTCTTTATTCCCATCTTAGAGAAAACAGTTCCTTTTAAACTTATTTCGCCTTTCCATCTTTTTTTTTTTTTTTTTAAATGCCTACAGCACCTGGTCTTCCTAGGTAATCTCCTATCCAAATATCCAAATACTAACCAGGCCTGACCCTGCTTAGCTTCTGAGATCAGCCGGGATCGGGCTTGTTCAGGATAGCATGGCCATAGACTTCCTTTCCATCTTTATATAATCTTTGCAACAAGGGACAATGTACAGTCTCTTAAAGTGCCTAGCATGACATCCAGCAAAGTACCTATAAGTGGTTCATTCTTACTCCTCTGTTTTTTTAAAATAGCCTGTCCCCAGCAATCTACTGTTTTCATTTGCCATTATTTATGTGATCCAGATTTTAAATAACTTCATGTATATCACAGTGCCAGCGCCGAGATGATCAAGAAGGGACGGTTTCGGTGGTGAGACGCCCAGGTGGAAGAATGCACAAGAGGCCGATATGAAACAGCAGGCAACCAACTTTATTGTGGGGAGCGCAATTCTATTGCAGGGAGTGCAGTTCTATTGCGGGGAGCAGGTTTCTGCTTCTGCTCTTCTTCTGCTCCCCTTCTGCTCCCCAGGGGACCACGCAGCTCCACATATATCAGAGCACAATAGTGGCATTCAGCCACACATACGTGATACAATAAGCTGAAATATGTTTACACATTTTAGGCTCAGGTGCCCTACTACACTAATGTAACATTCTAAATCCGGGGTCCTATTCCTAGCTGTGAGCCTGGATCACAGCCAGACCATGGACCCACCAGGCCTATGACCCACAGTCTTTCATGTTTTGTATGTCCTGAATGGAAAATGTAAGTTTTACTGAGGATTTTGTAGATTAGTTTAAAGGGAGAATTTGCCTCTCAGAGCATAAAACCCCTTTGGTATTTCATATTACATCAGCTCTCACCCAATTGTGTGTGTGTATGTGTGTGTGTGTGTGTGTACATGTGAGTGTGTGTGTCTCCCTCTTCATCTCCTCTACCTGTCCTTCTTGCAGCACCTCCTTGATTCATTGTTCTGCTCCAGAAAGACCATTCACCCACAATTTTTCAAGACAAATTTAGCACTGTTCATACAATTCAAACTGTAGCACTGTTTTTATCATTTAAGTAATTCTAAACTTGCAAATCCCCATCTACATCTATTACTCATCTCAGTGAACAAAATATCTTTCGTATAAACAATTTCACTCTCTTCCGAGTCAGGAGAGCTTATAAATAAAAAAATAATGTTGTTTTCTGTCAGACCATGTTGCACAAACCCTTTGTGTACGTGATTCTAATGACTAGCTCTAAGTCTTTTCAGATGTCTTTCTGCCCCTGTTTTCATTTTTATTTCATTTCTGAAAATTTTTCAGGGAGATTTTCCTCTATTACTTTGCTTAAGTAGTCAATCACAAAAGGACTATGTGTGTCTGTACTTCTATATGTTTTATTCAGTGTATTTCCAAATTTATGGATTTTTCAAATCATTTGTATTCCTCCCCAAACTCTCTTTGATCTGTTTTTATTTGGAAATATTTAGAACTGGTGAAATAATACACTGTGAATACCTCTTATCTTTTGATTCTCAGGTCTTATCCTCAGATTATTTCTGCTTCGTTATTTCATCATTCGTCAACATGTTCTGGCAGCATTTTACAAATCTCTGAAATAGAAATTTCTAAATCCTTTTGCCACAGCTACCTAAGCCCAGATAAGAATGATTGTCACTGATACCTTAAAGAAACACAAACATGCTTCACATATTAAATCTGTAAAGAAAAAGAGCATCCTAAAAGAACTGAAAATAAACTATATGTGGTGCCAGGTGGATGCTAAACTTATCAGTGAGATCGCTTTGTAAATTATATAAATGTCTAACCACTATGCTGTACACCTGAAACTAATATAAAATAATATTAATGTTAACTCTAATTTAAAAATAAATAAATATATTTTAAAAAATGAACTGAAAATAATGAACAGAATAGTAGTTGCACACCAAAGGAAATAAGAACTCCAATATTAATTAGAAAAAAACAACAGGTCCTTCAAATGCTACCCATACTGATTAAAAAGCAGATCAAGTAAGAGATAACAATTCCCTTCATACACAGTGCTTCACTGAAAATTGAAAACTGATCATTGGTGGCCAAAAGCTTATATGCCACAGTTAATC
This sequence comes from Pteropus alecto, assembly GCF_000325575.1. Taxonomy (NCBI): domain Eukaryota; kingdom Metazoa; phylum Chordata; class Mammalia; order Chiroptera; family Pteropodidae; genus Pteropus; species Pteropus alecto. Next base: position 2,943,851 of record NW_006441953.1, on the reverse strand, counting down.
CAGCTTGAACAAGACAGTTTTATTTTAAAACGAGTTTTCATGAAGAACTAGAAGACTCTGTTCCATTCACTTGTCTGAGAGTACAAGCCAGCTCTCTATCAAAATCACACCAGTCTATCTTCTAGCCATAAGATTTCACGAGGCATCTCCTAGAACATTTCACTACCAGACTGTAGATTTTTACTAGGAAAGACTGTACAGTGAGCTCTAATGTCAGTGCTTTTTTATATATATAAAACACATATACCTATAAATACCTACATATACATATATGTATATTTCTATATATATGTGTATACATATGCAAACTACTCTGTATATACTACATACAAAAGAATATGCTCTGTATATATACTTGTATATATTGTATACAAACTATATAATACACTGATATTTCTGATATTAGAAAGATCTTTGTAATATGCCCTGTCATTTTTCTTTGTGCTGCACAGTGACCCAGAAATATACACTAATGTTTCATTTATAATTTAATATTTTCCGATACCCTGTCTAGGAGCTTCCTCAAGCACAAGGCATTAATTTCTGGCATTACTGATTGAACTGAATCCATAAAATTTAATTTTCTGGAACATCTCCAATTTTCTTGACATATTATGGGAGGACTTAAATCTGATGTTTTAAAATATATTTCTGGAATTTCTCAGAACTTACTCATGCATCTAAAGGAGTAAATATATAGACAGGTTATTTTCTTTATTTCTCAGATGAACTTCACAAACAAATTGAGATCTTAAATACTAATAGAAAAAGATACTGAGATTATATGCATTGGATTAATTTTCTCCTCTACATATTACAGTTAACAATTAAACGGCCATTAGAGTCTAAGTATTTTGTAATTTTTAAAAACATTTATGGTCTTTCTGCTGTTCAATTAATTTTTTTTTAAATAAACTTCACATAGTTAACTTTCTAGTTGTAAAACTAAAATAAATATCAAGAACAGAACATTTGTTATTTTTTCTTCCTTTGGTAACCACCTTAATAGTTTTTTCCATAAAAAGCTTTTCAAGGAATACTTATTATTCTGTTATTTTACAGAAATATGCTATGTTGGGGAAGTGACTCTCTCTCTCTCTCTCTCTCTCTCTCTCTCTCTCTCTCTCTCTCTCTGTCACACACACACACACACACACACACACACACAAACGGATAGCAGGGACTGAGACTGTAATAAAAGAGCTGTTTTTAAAACTCCTGTTTTTTTCACACCCTCTGTCACAAAATTTGACAGAAATTTTTGGCTTTCCCATACACAATCTTCATTGTATTCTTTGTCCCCAGTGCATCACCGTAGCTTTCTTTTTCCTTTATAAAGGCATATTTATAATCACTCTAGGTCCTGATACCAATAATTTAAAATATGCTTACAAATTAGTCAGATCTTTGGAATGAAGTAAAAATGAATATCTCAGCCCATCCTGAGTATATATGAGCCTGGCTTTCACATTCCTGTTTAATCCTCATAATCCTCATAATCCCCTGCATAATGAGTGCTCTCATGGCTTCTTCACTCCTCAGACTGTCAATGTTCAGAAAATTTAAGTAATTTTCCCAAAGTTACATAGCTATCTACAAACAAGGCCTAGATTTAAACAAAATTCTCTGAGTTTAGAGCTCTGGACACTGCAAGACACTGCTGTGCAATGAAAATGAGGGAATGGGAAGAGATAAATATCTAGCTTCAGATACTGTATTGGTGGTGGTGCCACTTAGTAAGGTAGATTTTTCACAGAAATAATAGCTTTGAGATGTCTTTGAGACATTTGGATAGATCATCTGTCTTTGGGAAGATGATGGCCTGAAAGGGTTCTTCTGAAGTTTCGCTTTCTTCTCTGCCACTTGACTAATTCTCCAGAGTAAAGCAGCAGCTGTAATAAGAGAGTGGACAGAGCTCAGAGGGGTGTGTGAAGCCCAGAGGGTGTTATAGTCAGGAGAGAAAGGCTCAGGGTTTTACTCCTCTCCTTATTCCGGAGACTATTAGGGTATTAATACTTTCACCAAGTACATATCGGGCAGACCGCCCTTCTCCCACCCTCTGGGGAAACATAGCTGGCTAACAGGAGAGTAGACTGCTTTCCCTTTATGATGTGCAGCTTTGCAGCACTGAAAAGAACACTTTCAGTTTATCTTTACAGGCAAGGATGAACAGAGACTGGAGTTGAAAAAAAATAAAATGAAACAAACCTTAGGGAAACCAAATGCTAGAAACAAGACAAAGAAGCAGAGCACCTAGAGCTGTACTTTGTAAACTAAAGTCAAAACATAAGATCACTTAATTGTAGCCTGAAGCTCATGTGACTCAAATAAATAATTTTTAAAATATAAAACTCCAATTGTCGAAATAGATATCACCATTAAGAAATAAAGGAATATATCAAAATACAAACAAATATACAAAACCCTAACGATCCATGAATGAAAAAGTAGTGAAAGTTAGAAGAATGGTCTAGGTTAGAGATACTTGAATAACCAAGAATTTACTCCTACAGAATGTTTTATTTATCTTAATCTCCAGAATCAGCCTCTTCTACATCTTGACATCACTCTCTAGTAGAAAAGAAATATGTACCTACTAGACTTCTAGCTGTAATTGAAACAGATTTCTCTCGGCACCTCCAAATTGCATTAATTTACACAAATTGCATTAATTAAATTATAATAATTGTATATGAATTAAAGTGTACAAATTGCATTCATTAAAATGACAATGCATTTGGCACAGTACCTTGTTCATAACAGGTCCCAAACAAGTTTTAGTTTCCCTACTGCCTTAGGAGGCAACTTACTTTTGCCCCTTACTTTTACTTTGTGAGATGTTATTTATTTTTCTCTTTTCCAGTCTTATAAAACTAAATATATCTAAATGTTATCACTTTCTGAGTTATTTCTTACTATAAAAAGTAATTTCTTTTTTTTACCATAGCAGCTATTAAGGGAAGAAAACACATGATTCTAGAATATATATTTAAACTTTTGCAGATT
>NW_006441953.1:2855370-2931509 GCF_000325575.1 Pteropus alecto | reverse complement strand
ACAAACCTTAGGGAAACCAAATGCTAGAAACAAGACAAAGAAGCAGAGCACCTAGAGCTGTACTTTGTAAACTAAAGTCAAAACATAAGATCACTTAATTGTAGCCTGAAGCTCATGTGACTCAAATAAATAATTTTTAAAATATAAAACTCCAATTGTCGAAATAGATATCACCATTAAGAAATAAAGGAATATATCAAAATACAAACAAATATACAAAACACCTAACGATCATGAATGAAAAAGTAGTGAAAGTTAGAAGAATGGTCTAGGTTAGAGATACTTGAATAACCAAGAATTTACTCCTACAGAATGTTTTATTTATCTTAATCTCCAGAATCAGCCTCTTCTACATCTTGACATCACTCTCTAGTAGAAAAGAAATATGTACCTACTAGACTTCTAGCTGTAATTGAAACAGATTTCTCTCGGCACCTCCAAATTGCATTAATTTACACAAATTGCATTAATTAAATTATAATAATTGTATATGAATTAAAGTGTACAAATTGCATTCATTAAAATGACAATGCATTTGGCACAGTACCTTGTTCATAACAGGTCCCAAACAAGTTTTAGTTTCCCTACTGCCTTAGGAGGCAACTTACTTTTGCCCCTTACTTTTACTTTGTGAGATGTTATTTATTTTTCTCTTTTCCAGTCTTATAAAACTAAATATATCTAAATGTTATCACTTTCTGAGTTATTTCTTACTATAAAAAGTAATTTCTTTTTTTTACCATAGCAGCTATTAAGGGAAGAAAACACATGATTCTAGAATATATATTTAAACTTATACTTGCCTTAGGGTATAAGTAAATCTACATGGACATAATATCACACTTTTCAAAAATAACTTTGTGTATAGAAGTAGTTTCTGTAGCCACCATGGAGATAGAACACAATAAATTATACAGACGTGTACCTATCTTTCTCTGTTAGCAGCATATCAAAAAAAAAAAAAAATCAATAGCATAATGAAGACTATGCAATTGTAATAGTTAATTTTATGTGTCAAGTTGACCTGGCCATGGGATGCCCAGATAGCTGGTTACACATTATTTCTGGATGTGTCTGTGAGGGGGTTTCTGGAAGATATTAGCACTGGTATTGGTGGACTAAGTAAAGCAGATGACCCTCCCCAGTGTAGGTGAGCATCATCCGATCTGAACCTTAATAGAACAGAAAAGCAGATGAAGGTTGCACTTGTTCCCTGACTGACTGCTTGAATTGGGACATCTATTTTCTCCGCCATCTTTCCTTGGTCTCCAACTTGCAGATGGCAGATCACAGGACATCTTAGCCTTTATTAATTGTGTGAATTTTATATACATATACATATATCTACATATATTTTATATATGTAGATATATGTATATGATTATATAGATATAGTTCTATATATGTGTGTATATCTTTAAAATATACATTGTTTTCTGATCATTCAACCCATTCCTCATCAATTCAGCTTATGACATTGCTTCGTACATAGTATTTACTGAGCATTTGCTATGTGCTAGCTACTTTCCTAGGCACACTAAGCACTGGTCATTAAGAAATAGGAGCCACCAAATGAAATTACTCTAGATTTCCCACCAAATAACCCACAAACCACCTGTATATACCATCTACATTTTTTCTTTCTGTTACAATAAGGAAATGTCTCATATCTCAAAAGTTTGTGGCTTCCATTTGCTCATACACTCTCAGAAAACTTGAGCATTTAGTTGTGCTTGATGACCTATAGGTCTTTTTCAATGGCATTCATGCATCTTCTAGTATGTCTAATTTTAGAAAATTATCTTTTGATCTCCCATCCCCATCCCACCTCCCCAGCTTATAACCTATATCCCTGCACCATAGCCAACAGAAACAACCAAAAGAGTTGTTTATAATGCTTTCGCCACATCCCAGTCACCTTTAACCCTGTTAATTTTTATTTTGCCTTCACAACTCCACTAGAACGGCTCTCATTCAGTTCACTGCTTATCTTTAAGGAAACTATAATTTTTTATGTTGCTAAAACTTGGAGCATCATTCTACAGGATAGGCAATCCTCCCTCTTAAAGGAGGAGAAAAAAATAAACAAAACGAAAATGCTTCTCTTAACTTTTCTGACCACATTCTAGTCAATTTCTTACCAAATCTTTGATTGCTTTTTCCTCATATCCTTTCCAACTCTTTGCCTCTATCTAACTTCAAAATGTCTGAGTTACCTGGGCTTGTTTTGGACCACTTCTCACTCTTCATTCTCTAAGTAATTTCATTTATCCCATGACATTAAATTACATCTATAGATCACTGACTCTGAAATGTATATTCCAAATTAATACTTCCTCTATGAGCTCTAAGTTTTTATAATCAGCTGCATACTTGCTTTGGTAGTTCTCAGGTATTTTAAAGTTATAATATACAAAACTCGACACTGAGCTTAGGTCTTCATATCCATAAAAGCATATTCTTCCTATAGTCATCCAAATATCAGTAAATGGTACTTCCATTCACCTGGATATCGAATTCTGAAAAGTCATTTTTAAAACCTCATTTTCTCTCTCATCCTTGTTTGATCCATCACTAAATCCTAATGATTCTCCTCCTTAAATATATTTCTCATCTTTCTAATTCTCTCCATCTCCATTGACATACTCTAAGATGCTATCACTGATCAACAGGCTCACTGAAACAAACCTCTCCACTGGTTTCTCCAGATCTATACTTGTTCTCAAATTCATTATCCACTCAAAATCCAACATGTGAATCAACTCATGCAATCTGCTTATAATTTCTTAATGGTTTACCAATATATTTAAGAAAATAAATGAATGAAATTGCAAACTCCAAAAATAAACTACAAGTTCCTACAGAACCATGCTACCAACTACTCTGCCAATATAACTGGGCAACTTTGCCATTCTTACTCTGTGTTTCAATGACATTTGCACTCAGTTGCTTGAACACATTAAACTTTCTCCCACTTTTTAGCCTTCACTCACACTATTATCAGGGCCTACAATTGATGTGTTCTTCATTCTTCTGCCTGTATATTCTCCAGGTTTCAGCTTTAATGTTGCTTCCTCAAAGAGACCTTTCATTGTATTCTAAATATCTAGATATGATTTTTTCTCTATAGAATTTATCATATTTGTAATTACTTATATATTTGTGTATTTATTATTTAATACTGTCTCTATAATAGGATGTGATGTAAAAACAGATAACATTCTCTTTTTTAATTCAGCACTGTATCTCTAGACTCTAAAATTTGATTTCTTTAGAAAAAAATCATTATTATAGAATAATTTTAATCTAAGTAAGTCAAGTGTACTTTTTTTCCCAAGGCTGTACCATCAAAGTCTCAAATAACTATTCTTTCCAAACATCCTGCTAAATACAAATGCCAAGGGCAATAATAATGTATAAAATATTCTAAAGCATTTTTGTTTTATTCACTTAAATAATATTTTTGAATTTTTATTATGTGCATGATAGAGCAAAACAATGGTAAGACAAAGATAAATAATGGTTCTTGCATTTAAACTGTAAAATGGATGGGAAAATCAGATATCCACAGTCAACCAGTATTTATTAAATTTGTCAAGAACTATGCTAAGTTCTGAAGACACAAGATGAAAAATGCATGCGCCCATATCTGGACTAAAGGAAACAGAAACATGCTTGACTACAACACATATCTAAAGAAGATCTTTCTTTCAGGGTCTTTTAGATTTTTTTCTGAAAGTCTTCAAATAAGTTACTAAATGTTTTGCAACAAGGTTCATAAGCCTGTATATATGTGAATAATAAGTTATTTGATACCTCTGTTTTGATGCATTTTAATTTAGTGACTTCTGTACATTCATTTGATTTTCCCCACATTCTGGGCATTTTCCCACATTGATGGTTGTAAATTACTTTAAAAGACTCAGATCGCTGTTGCAGCTCTTCAGCTATCATTGGAAAACAAGTTCATGCATGGAGAGTTTGTGGTCAGTCTGTATAAAAATATTCAAATAAGATTTAGGTACATTTGCTAATATTGTATTTAACATAGTAGCCTGCACCTTGTTTACATTGTTATAGATACTTTTTCTGTTCTCTTAACAAGAGCAATTTGATAATGAAATTTAATGCTTATGCTTTCATGCACCCCAAATAACATACTGGTTATACTGTTTGTGCACTCAAACTCTTTACCTGAATTTGTTTGCCTAAAAAATGGAAATCACAGTAAATACCAGGCTCATTTTATATCTCTGTGCCTATTTTAAACTTGGTGGACAAATGAGACCAGCAAATAATGACAGAGTAAAACCATGGACATCTTTTGATTTCTTTCTTTTTGTATTCACTTTTATTTATTTAAGGAAATTTGAGTACCTATTATGTATGAAGTCTAGTCTATAGGCTGAAATATATCAGTAAACAAAATAAGCAGAAAATTCTTGCTCTTTTATATTTGAGCATAAGGAGACACAAAGTAAAGAACAAACATAACAAATAAACTGAAACTAAAAAGCAAGCTAAGGGATTTGGGGAGGGCTAGAAAGACAGACTGTAATTTTAAATAGGTTGGTCAGAACAGGATTCATAGAAAAAACGAGAATTGTGCAAAGGCTTGAAGGAGATGAAGGTGTTAGCCAGTGGGAATAACTGTGGGAAGAGTGTTCTAGAGGGAGGAGCCAGTAAGAACAAGGGGGACAGGAGCTTGCCTTCGGTGTTCAAGGAATAGAATGATGTTCACATATTCAAGAAGAAAAAAGTGAACAGAATTCATTTCATTCAGTCTATCTGGCTGGGCCTACAGTTATCATGCATTGAGTCATTTGTCATTATAATAAACTAGTAAGTTCTCATAAATTTTATTTTCAATTGTATTTACACATATTTATATTCACCACATTTCTATGCACTTTTTGTAAAACATTTTTTATTATATTGTAAAATCATTCAGAATAAGGAATTGATCCTTTATTCATTACTATTCTCTATACTGTTTTCTAGATGCCATAGATATTCAATGAATGCTATTAACTGTAAGCAGAAAAACAGATGTAGGAATCTGAGATTTCAAGGCTCTAACTTTGTTCCGTGAATCATAGTCATCAAATCTTTTGGTCTTTGCCTCAGTTTCCTAAAATGCAATTGAAAACTAATTAAATTGTTAAATATATAAAACACCATATACATACAAATTATAATAAAATATGGCTTATATTCCACCAATATATATGAATAAGAAATAGAGATAAAATGCAGAAATCTAAATACAGTTGTTTAGAAAAAAAACGCAATTTACAGAGTCCTAAGAAAATCAAAAGACTTTCCATGGTGTGGCCAATGATGACATTCTATGAGCTATGACCTGGATTTTCAGGTCTGGTGGCCAATTTCTATCAGTTCAGTATTAGTCACCTGGATGGTACAGTGATTAGGCCCTGGGGATAACTTTGCCTTCCACATTAATCCATTTCATGCTTTGTCTATTTCTAGAATCATGTCTCTATGATCTTAAACCTTGCCAACTTTCATCTGTCTCCAGCTTGCAGTCAAATGACAAGTGGAGTAAACACATAAATAATGTGTTTTCATAAGTCTAAGGTGCCACACAGGCCATTTATGTAGAGACTCTCTGATTTGTGTTCTGATATGTTATTCTAAGTGTTCTACTATTTCTAAACTCCCAAGAAAAGTATGAACAAATTTAGTAGACAGATTGATAATGAGAAATATTAAATGAGGTAATTATAGGATATTATTATTTCCTTTTACACACAAAGCCAAGCTGCTTAGTGTTCAATAACTTCAAGTCCATCTTTCTCATAGACACCGACAATGGAACATACTTTAATTCATTTAGAGACACACAAAGCATTCTCCCATTCAACTTCCTGTTACAAATTGTATACTGTCATTCATTATTCATTTATTCTATACCTAATTATCTACCTCCAACTATATAGGGACTATGCTAGCTGCTGGGAATATGAACATATTTATGACATTCTTTCTGCCTTTTAGGAATTCAAGGCCTAGTGGAGGAGAAATAGAGGTTGACATTCTACTTTGGCTAGGGTTTCTAGAATATTTTGGTTCAAAAGTGTGGAAACAGAGGCTTACCAAACTCATAAGAGCTAATGTAAAAACCAGTTGTGTAAACTGATTGCTTATTTACGAATTTAAAGTTAGTGATGTTTTCTCAGAGTAATGTGAACATCATAATCACTATCCAGAGAAACTTTTCTCAATATGAGTTTATAAGAGAAACCAAGTTAATATTCAGAAGATTGCCCAGTGAGCATGGTATTAGAGTAAAGAAATCTGAATAGTCTTATGCTATAGTCAGGTTATAATAAATGATGAGGAACCAGCCAGCCCTTACACCCTCAAAGTGACTCAACAGTTTCTCTAGATACAATGTCTCTGCTGTTTAACACTGCAGGTGAGCACAGCCAAATCTTAACTCCTGCTTCTTTCTCCCCCAGGCTCTTTGGATTTTAATAAGCACTTATTTTCTTCAGGCCAATTAAAATATACTTGTTTCTGTTTGAGTCAGTGCCACACATTAACATGGGTTAGATAAAGATGGAATGGTGACACAGGTATGCTTTCTTGAGATTTACCTTAGGCAACTGTCACTTTATTACCTCATCATTTAAAAAATTATATCGACTGTTCCTTACAAATGCCATATATTTAACTGTATGGCAGGAAAATATGATTTGCAGTAAGCTATTGCAACTAATGTATTTAATGACTTTTAAACTTTCCAAAAATGACCTTTTCCTTCTTTTCTTCTAGGTTGTAAAAATGATGATTATTGTTGTGGTGACATTTGCCATCTGCTGGCTCCCCTATCATATTTACTTCATTCTCACTGCAATCTATCAACAACTAAATAGGTGGAAATACATCCAGCAGGTCTACCTGGCTAGCTTTTGGCTGGCAATGAGTTCGACCATGTACAATCCCATCATTTACTGCTGTCTAAATAAGAGGTAAAAACAAAATTAGCAAATGCAAGCTTCTTGTCACTCCTGGCTTCGCTGGAAGCATATAATGTTGTTCCAGTTTTCTAGTGCACATTTAAAATGCAAAAGGAAGGGAAAATTGAAAAATTCACTGAGAAAAGCACAGTTGTCTATTTTTCTAGATTCCCCCATACGTTATGAAATACCCTATTTTAACAATTACATCAATTACATCCTTAAGGCAATGTTCTTAAGAGTTTCTAACTGGGCAATTTTTTTAATGGGTCAAATTCTCCCTCCAAAACCTTCACAATTTTATCTGTCAAAGAAAAAGAAATGTCCTCATGATTGAAGGAAGTGAGTTAAAAATGTGCTCATGTCCTCAGAGAAATGAAGACACTTCACAGAAATGCACAGATGATGGCATATGAGAGTGTGCTCCATTAAAAAGGATGTTTTGTAAGTAGACTTCGAAATAGAAGTTGTTGCTGTGAGGGTGACAGAAACAACATGAGGACAAAGGGAATTATAAGCTGCCTTCCTGCATAACGAGGTTAGTAAGAGAGGGCGCAGCCTCCCTGGCAATTGGATGTGAAGAAATTGAAGTGGTCAGGGAAAAGTTATTCGTAAAGTGAAGTGTTTGGGTTTTTTTTTAAAGGACTAGTTACATTTAATTTTAAGACTAATAAGAAAATCTAAAATGTGGTTTCCAGACTGAAAACACCTTAGTTGTAAGGTTGACTCATGGAAAGGTAGGGTTAAATTTCATAGGGTTGATAAATGAACGGGTTTTGAGCTACTTTGAGTACACGTAGAAATGGAACTTCATGTAAATAACTGCAGGAGCTGAAACGTAAACTCTTCCCAGTCAGGCCTCCACCGCATTGTGCCTTAAGTTTGATAAATATTTAATTCTTACTTTTTTTCATTAATTACATAAGCCATGTGTCAATTCAGCCACCCCACAAGCTGTACATCTGTTTTTAAATCAATTTCATTTCATGGTTTACAACGCCAAGAATTTTGCATTTTCATATTTGCTTACGTAAAAACCATCAAGATTAACAATTAATTCTAACATTAAATAAGACTTTAATTTATAAATATGTAATTATATCTGAAAGAAGCTGATTTGAAATCTGTAATTTTTAAGTATTTTAAGCAGCAAGCCTAATTCAATTACACTTATGCAAATGTGTGAAATTATTGGAGAAATGTACACTGTTTCTTTGGCATATTGATTACCCAATGCTGTGCTTTTCCTATTTGATGGGAAATTAAGATTCAATTCAAACAAGAACTTAAAAGACCAGTAATAATACTGTGGCATAAATTCTAAGAGTTTGATCAGAAAATCAAATTCAAAACCCAAGTTGGTTTTAGTGCCTTAAATAAATAGGGCTTTCTGTGGCACTTGAAAGAAATTTCCTCTTGAAAACATGAGTTTTTCTTCCTGTGGCCTGCCTCTCCTCAGATTTCGAGCTGGCTTCAAGAGAGCATTTCGCTGGTGTCCTTTCATTGAAGTTTCTAGCTATGATGAGCTGGAGCTCAAGACCACCAGGTTTCGTCCAACTCGGCAGAGCAGCCTGTACACTGTGACCAGAATGGAGTCCATGACAGTGGTATTTGAGCCCAGTGATTCTGACAACGCCAAATCCAGTCGAAAGAAGAGAGCGACTCCAAGAGACCCAAGCTTCAATGAATGCTCTCGCAGGAATTCTAAATCTGCCTCCACAACTTCAAGTTTCATAAGCTCACCCTACACTTCCATGGATGAGTGTTCCTAAATCTGTTTCTTGAAGTGAAAAGAGTAGCGTGAGGCCACCATGGTGCCGGCACGGGCCCCAGTTCTCTTGACGTATGTCAGTCCTGTCCTACATGTGCTCCAGAAACAAAAGGGCAATGTTTAAGCAGCTACACTTTAATTGAGAAAGGTAGCACATAAATATAACGAAAATTCTATTAGGATATTTGCCTCTCTCAAAAAATAAAATGGGCTTTAAATTTATTCTTTGATAACTAAGCAAACAAGAGTATAAAACACACCTGTCCACAGAGACAGCTTTCTTATTCTCTGCTTAGCTATTTGAGAAGTACCCCCAGAAAGGAATGAGCTAATAGTTCTACAGAAGCATGTGTTTTACTACAAGAAAAAATATACTGACACATTTTTGAGAGCCATAACAAAATAAGGTATACCATTAAGTTAGAATTTATCTCCCAGATTTCAGTGCTTATAAATCATCTTTCCTTGAATTAGAGATACTGTCAGTCCTGCTCAAGAGAGCAGAATCCTTCTGAGAATGTGGATGTACAGCACAAACTTCCCCTTTAAAATATTTCATTGGATTTTTAAAGCTATCCAGTTAAAATAATTACCCCTAACACTTTACCAGATTGTTATGACTTCATCGATATAGAACCGACTATTATTTTTTGAAGAACAAGATATAAAAGCAATTATTCAAGAGCAAATTATGGTCTATTACTGACAAGACATTAAATTTTCCAATTCTCCTCTTTATTTGGACCCAAAGCCAGAAATATTTAATTGTTACAAAGTGTCACAAGTCTAAACAACCCTACCACGTCTTGAAGCTGAATTTCTTCATATTTCACCAATGAACAGGCACATACGAACACATTCGATTGTGCAGACACAATCATTTTAATGTATGTAACAAATTCAAAGAGTTAAATTCAAAATAGAATGCTGAAATAGTAAGTGGTCATTACAGAGTTGACACAAATAGCTTAATAAAGTCTATCAAGTTGGTGTGCATGCTTTAGATAAGTTAATATATTATTATTTAGTATCTAATCATTGAATATAATGTTCTTAAGTGTTCATTAAGGTGTCAAGAAAAGAAACCTAATATTTTAAAGCAAAGATTGTCTTCTCAAATTTACAAATGAATATGGGACTAGCATTAATGAATGTTCTAGATCTATGGAACCATATTCAGCTGTGGATTGCAAATGTGAAGTCTGGCCCTCAGATTCAATGTAGTCAGCCACTAACAAAATACATTTGAAAAACAACTCCTGGACTTCACAGATGTTAGAGAAAGTCAGTATAATTTGCTAAGACGTTTAAGGAAAAAAACTGAGCCAATCGGCTGTTATGTTTGTTTTCTTTTCTTTCTTTTTTTCTTTTTTAGTAGATTTGTTGTTGTTTTGCTTACTTAGTATCATCCTTCTAAATGACAGAAATACCTGAGGTCTAGATGGTATCTTTTTCATACTCTTTAGGAAAAATTGACATCATTCACTCAACACTCATGACTCTTAAATCAAGACTTAAAAAACAAAATTTTATGAATTCAAAATTTGAAAAATAATAACAATAAAATCAATGAATATAATATGAAAGAGGTAAGATTTTATCCCTTTTTATGAATTTCGTCACTGAGAATTATATAATACTACACATGGAAATCAGCTTCAGTAGGAGTCACTTTAAATACAGCTATGCCAATGTTGTCATATTTGTCAGGGTTTGGAAGAATTTGTGTTCAAAATTCACTCTGCCCTCTGATGTAAAAACTCACTGAATCTTTTTCATAGTTTGAAGGCAAACACTGGCTAAAAACAGTAGGCAGATTTGTTTTAATGTTCTAGGGCTTTGGGGGATATATTTAGATCAGCAGAAAAAAAATACAACTATTTTGAGAGAAATCTGAAAGAGTTAAAAAGACTTGCATCCTTTTAAACATTCTCTTTTTGAAAGACAAAAATAATGATAAACATTGTATTTTCATTATTTTGCATCTGGACAAAATGATTTTGAAATTACTTGCATGGGAAAAAAAATTAAAGCAAACATAACTATTATGGAATCTAATCTAACATCTATTTTTTTAGCTAGCTCATTATGATGCTGCATTATTCCATCTCCCAACCTCATGACAGTGACATTTCTGACCCAGAAGCCAATTTCATATTCTTTTCCAGATCCTGCCAATCTCTTATAAAGAAATCCTATGAATTTCAAGTAAACTCCACCCTTACAAAGCACACAGAAGAATGCTAAAAACCTTGGTATGAAACCTCAGAAGCACAAAATAAATGTGAAAAAGCAATGTTAGCCAGCTCAGAATTTGAATTTGATTTTTGTTAATGCAGAATTTCATCAGAAAACTTCTGCTTAATGTCTAGTAAATTATTCTATCAAATACAGAAGCAGGCGAAGTATAACAATTTCTCACACTTTTTACAGTAACGATTTGAGTTCCCACTCATTGATAGTGTGCCAAAAGTTAAGGAACTCAAGCATGACACTAGCCATGTAGAATAATAAGACTGCAAAAATTTCCCTTAGGGCCAAGCAAAAATCGAGAATAAAGTCCAGTAGTTCTGTACAAGCTCAGTAATTATGTGTTGTAAAATAGCTTGGCAAAAATTCAATGTATATAACAAATAAATGTATATAAAGTTTGTAGCTAGTGAATAAAGCATTTTCAAGTTGTGGTAATTATACTGAATAGATTTAATACATTCATACCCTTTGTATTTGTGGTAATATGTGACAGATTTGATTTCACTTTTTTCTGTAAAACATTAAAAATAATATTAAAAATAAAAGCATTCCTAATATTTTCCTACTGGCTAGCATAACATATGTTATGTAGGATCCTAGCTTATCTAAACACACTCACCCAATCATCCCTCAAAACAATTGTACTTCCTTCCTTGTTTTTCCTCAAAAAAATGGTCTAGTTTTCCCGTTACCTTGATTCAAAACAATAAAGCATCTACGGGGAGCAAAGGTATCAAAATGTAGAAAAATATTCTGTTTAGAGAACAGGAGCAGATTAATTGGAATATAGAGCCAAAAGTGCATGTAGTTGAGTATATAATGTAGCATTTCAGAGGTATGGCATCGGGCTACATCCACCGACAAACCTGAGTTTACATCTGAGCTCCACCAACTGCCAGCTGGGGGACATGAAGCAAGTGATTCTCTGCTCTGAGCCTCATTTAACTCATCAATAAAAAAAAAAGAAACTTGTAATTACTTTAAAGTGTTGATGTGCTGAATGCTCTAATGCATGAATGCCACAGCACCAAACATTAAATAAATGTTCAAAACCATCATTAGAATCATTGTGTACATAGGGAGAACATTAGAGAAACTTTTTTTTTTTTTTTCCTGGCCATATCCTTCTTCCCCCATCCAAAGCTCTTTGAGGACCATAAGTATAGTTTACAGCCTCTTATCACATAGCCCTGGGCTGTTTTCAGAGCCCCCACAAAGTCTCATGGATTGTGTTTGAGCGTTCTGGAAATTTGCTTTCTGGCCTTGGGCTCTGACTAGGGAAAACTGTGCAGGTGAAGGGTTAGCAATAGCCACTTAATAGAAGGAGTGGCTTTGGACATGTGAAACTAAACTCACTTCTTAGAAAAGATACAGCCTTTTTTGGTTGAAGAATAAGAATGTTAAACTTCAAAAGATAATAATAGATGAGAGAGGAAAAACACAAAATTTTCAGATGTCCTCAGCAGCCCCATTGACCGCTCTCAGTGCCTTCTCTCCTGTGCTCTGAGGAAGAATGCCCAGGGACAATTCCATTTCATGTCATGACAATGACCCACATTGCCTATCCATTTCCACCCATTACGAGGACATTCTCCCTGATCCAGACCCTCAACTCTACTTAGATATAGGCCAAATATTCCCTACCCTGTTCCACCAATTCATCATAAAAGGAGAAAGAGAGAAAGAAGCAGGATATTTCACAGGCCCACCACACATTCAGAATATTAGGAAATCCGAAGGTTCTTAAAAGATATCTAACATTCTACCGATTCATACTATAGCTACTGCTAGAAATCTGGTCCAAGCTACCATCATCTCCCTGCCTGGATTATTGCAATAGTGTCTGCCCATGCTCTCCCTAAAGTAGATTGAAAAAAAGCAACCAGAGTGGTCATTTTAAAACAGCATCACATTATCTCACTCCTCTGCTCCAAACCTTCTCGTGGCTTCATGATGTGGCCCTCCTTACTTTTTCTGCTGTTCTCTCCCACGCTCACTGGGATCCATGGATCCATCAACATTGCCTTTTTTCCTGGTCTGGCAGCTGCATTTATTCATTGTGGCATTATTAATTACTACAGTGACTGAGGAAGGGCATGTAGTGCTATTCCTAGTAATATCTACACTGAAAACTTTACAGAATTTAAATCTAAAGAACATAGAGACAAAAAAGAATTAACAGTCTCAGAGAAAGGTAAGATACCAGGAAGAGCACCAACATACACATAATGGGAATGCCAGAAAAAGAGAAGAGAGAGAGATAGGCCCCAAAAATATTTTTGAAGAAATAATGACTAAAAATATCCCAAATTTACAAAAAAAAAAGTTAACTACAGATTCATGAACTCCAAATAGTATAAACAAAAGGAAATACACACCCAGAAACCACAAAATCAAAATATTGAAAGCCTAAGAAAAAGAAAAAAAATCCTAAATATAATCAGAAATAACTCAATATGAAAAAGTATATTTCATACATATGTTAACCAAAATACTCTTTAAATCAAAATTGTTACAAGTGACAAGGACTTTATATAATGATAAAGGCTCGCTCATCAAGAAGACATAACAACTATAAATATATGAGAATCTAAAAACAGAGCCTCAAAATATATTAATTAAAAATTGACAGAAATTAAGGGAAAAATAAACAGTTGTTCAATGATAGTTGGAGGTTTCAATACCCTATTTTCAATAATGGACAGAACGTCTAGACAGATAATCAATACAGAAATAGAAAACTTGAAGAACACTATAAACCAACTAAACCTAACATATGTATATAAAACCCTCCATGTGATAACAACAGAGTACACATTGTTAAGTGTACATAGAATACTTTCCAGAATAGGCTATATGTTATACCACAAAATAAGTCTCAAATGTAAAGAGATTGAAATCATACAAATATATTTTCCAAAAAATGATAGAATGAAGCTAAGAATCAACGACAGAAGGAAAACTAGAAAATCCACAAATGTGTGGAAATTAAACAACCAAAAGATCAAAGAAGAAATTAGAGAATCTAGGGAAATTAGAAAATAATCGAGATGAAAAAAATAAAAATACCTTCCAAAATTTATGTGATGCAAGGAAAGCAGTGCTCAGAGGAAAATTCATAGCTGTAAAATATATACTTTTAATGAATTACCCAACTTTACACACTGAGGATCTAGAAAAAGAAGAACAAACTAAGCCCAAAACTACCAAGAAGAAGGAAATAATAAAGATTAGCGATAAATGAAACAGAGAATAGAAAAACAACAGAAAGAATCAACAAAACCAAAAGTTTGTTCTTTAAAATGATTAACAAATTTGACAACTTTTAGGTAGACTGTCAAAGAAAAAAAAGAGAAAATATACAAATAACTAAAATCAGAAGTTAAAATGGGGACATTAACATCGACCTTACAGAAATTAAAAAGATTATAATGCAATACCACAAATAACTGCAAACTAATGAATTGAATAATTTAGTTAAAATGACAAATTCCTAAAAATACACAAATTACCTAAACTTATTCAAGAAGAAATAGAAATCACAACATACCTATAGCAAGTTAAAAGATGAAATCAGTAAAACAAACAAACAAAAATACCCACCAAAGAGAATACTGGACAAGATGACTTCACTGTAAATACTTCCTAGCTCATTCTATAAAATGAGTATTAAAATGATACCAAAGCCAAATAAAGACATCACAAGAAAAGAAAATTACTGACCAATGCTCTTATGAATATAGATATAAAAGTTTGCAATAGATTTCTAGCAAACTGAATCCAACAGCACATTAACAAAGTGAAAACCTCTTGCACTGAAAACTACAAAACAATGCTGAAAGAAATTAAAAGAAAACAAATAAATGAAAAGACATCTTATGTTCATGGATTGGAAAACTTAATATAGTTAAAATTTCAATACTGTACAAAGCAATCTAAAGAGTCAATGCAATCCCTATCAAAATTATAAAGTTTTTTTTTGCACAAATGGAAACGCCAATCCTCAAATCCATGTGGAATTGCAAGAGACCCACATTAATAAAACAATCTTGTAAAAGGAGAATGAAGTTGAAGGGCTACACACACATGTCATAATTTCAAAACTTAGTATAAATCTATAGTAATTAAAACAGTATTGTACTGGCATAAGAATAGACATATTCTTGGACCAACAAAATAGAATTATGAGTCCAGAAATAAACTCATACATCTATGGCCAACTGATTTTTGACAAGAGCGCTAAGAACATGCAATAAGGAAAACAGGATAATTTTTAAAAAATGGAGCTGGTATATGGTATTCAAAAGAAATATCATATACAAAAATTTTGTATATGGTATTCAAAAGAAATACCATATACAAAAATTAACTCAAAATGCATCTATAACTGAAATACAAGCATTAAAAGCACAAAACTCTTAGAAGAATACATAAAGCTAAATCTTCATGACACTGGAATTAGGAGTGGTTTCTTAGATATGACACCAAAAACATGAGCAACAAAGAAAAAAATAGATAAACAACAAAATTAAAAACTTTTATACATCAAAGGACATACCAAGAAAGTGAAACGATAACGTACAGAATGGGAGAAAATATTTGCAAATCATATGTCTGATAAGAGTTTAATATCCGGAATATATAAAGAAATTCTACAATGCAGCAACAGAAAGATAAACAACCCAGTTTTAAAATGGACAGTGGGTTTGAATAGACATTTCTCTGAAAATATGAAAATGGCCAACAAGCATATGAAAAGGTGTTCAACATCATTAGTCATTAGGGAAATGCAAATTAAAATCACAATGAGGTACCACTTTACATCCACTAGGATGGCAATAATCAAAAGACAATGGCACATTTCGACAAGAAATTGAATGAACTGAATGTGGATAAATTAAAATTGAATCGAGTGTAAAATAGTGCAGCTGCAATGGAAAACAGTTTGGCAATTCTTCAAAATGCTAAACATACCATAAAACCCAGCCATTCCACAGCTAGGTATCTACCCAAAAGAAATAATATGTCCACACAAAACTTATACACAGTTACTCATAACAGTATTATTCATAATAGCCAAAAAGTAGAAACAACTCAAATACCTATTGAGTGATAAATGAATAAACAAAACATGGTATTTTAATAAAATAAAATATTATTTGGCAATCTGTAAAATTAAATGAAACACTGAATTATGCTACAAACATGGATGAACCTCAAAACCACTATACTAAGTGAAACAAACCAGTCACAAAAGACCACATATTATATGAGTTTGATCATATGAAACAAACAGAATAAATAAATTTATAGAGAAAGGAAGTATATTTGCTTTTGCCTGGTTGCCTACTGCTGGAGGGGAGAGGAAGGAGCAGAAGCAGGTAGTCACTGCTAATGGGTCACAGGTTTCTTTCCCAGGGGATGAGGATGTTCTAAAATTAGATTATTATGTTGGCTACACAACTGTAACTATACTAAATACATTGAATTGCACACTTTAAACAGGTGTAAATTATACATCAATAAAACTGTTTTTAAAAATATTAGGGGGGGGGTGGCTCCACAGTGTAGTGGTTAGCACATCTGCTTTACACGCAAAAGGTCTTGGGTTCATGCCCCAGGTGGAGCCACAGACCATATGTGGAGTGGGCCAGGCCCCGGGTGCAAGCCCTGAGAGCGTGTGGGAGGAGATGCCCCGCCTTCAGAGATCCAGTTCTTAAGGGGAAGGAAGGAATCAAATTAAAAGAGACCTAAGTGGGGAAAAAAAACATTAAATCAGCAAGTAAAACAATTGGTCAAAAAAACCTTAGTAAGGAATTTCCAAATTGTGGAAGGATTGATTTCTCTTCTGCAAATGCAACTGAATTTCTTTATAATGTTTGTCCTTATTATAGAAATAACCATATAATATTATGATTTATAAGAAATATATGTTTGGTCTTCATCCCTATTTAGGAGAACAGAGCTCCTAAAGCCTTTAGAATTTCCTAAGCGAAGACAGAAATAAAGATGTCTTTGATTATGTTAATGATGTGACTTTGGGGCCCCACCTGCCAACCATATGATTAGAAGGCTGAAACTTTCAGTCACAACCCCTGACCTCCTAGGACAGGAATGGGGCTAGAGGTTCAGTCACTTGCAATGGCCAATGATTTAATCAATTATGACTGTGTAATGAAACCTCTATTAAAACTTAACAGGATTGGGTTCGGAGAGCTTCTGGGTTGGTGAAGACGTGGAGATGTGCGGAGTGTAGCACACCTGGAGAAGACACGGAAGCTCCACGCCCTTTCCCCACACCTTGCTCTATGTATCTCTTCCATCTGGCTGTTCCTGAGTTATATCCTTTTATAATAAACTGATGGTCTAGTAAGTTAAATATTTCTCTGAGTTCTGAGAGCAACTCTAACAAGCTAACTGAACCCAAGGAAGAGGTCATGGGAATCTCTGATTTAAAACCAGTTGGCCAGACATACAGATAATAACCTGGACTCGCCATTGGCATTCTGAGTTGGAGGGGTCATTGGAATCTCCAGTCTGTAGCCGGTGGGTCTGAAGCACAGGTTACAAACTGGACTTTCAACTGGTGTCTGAAGTGGGGGTTAGGGGTGGCAATCTTGTAGGATCAATTATCCTTACCTGTGAAATCCGATGTTTTTTCTAGGTAGGTAATGTCAGAAGTGAGTTGAATTGAGTTAAATTCTCGGACACACTGATGGTGTCCAAGAATTGCCTGGTGTTGTGTGGGAAGCCCCCTGACACACACATGTTGGAAATGAGTCCAGGAACCCAAAAGACCTTGAAATTGAACATAAGAATTTCCTTCAGAAAAATCTTAGCCTATAGGTAGAATTACCTCAGACTGAAAAGCAAGTTAAAATATGATTCCAATCATAAAATAAAAAATAATTCACTGATTTAGTGTTTTTAGTTGCAAGCAATAGAAACTAACTTAAGTAATCTCAGTCAAAGGAATTTTATAAAATATATTAGGGGCCATGCAGGGCGATATGTAAAATAACATCCCAGAGCCATTGAAGTAATCATACTGTCACTAGAAATGCTGGACATAATCACTCTCACTTGCAAAACTTTCATCACCAGAACTAGGCACCCAGTGCTGCTGCTGGTACTGCTGCTGCTTCAGCCTCTGGAAATTGGATGTTGGGGCCACCACTGCACCACCCTTATTAGAAGAGGTTCTCCCGCATCTCTGCTGCTTTGCTTCACTAGCTTTCAATCTAGAGCCCAGGATGGCTGCATCAGATTGGTGCAGTCTAGGCTGTGTGCTTGACCTTAACTCCAAGGCTGGCTGAAAATAAGTACTGAGTTTTATGCTTCCGAAATGGGATGCAGGATCTGCCTTATAAGGTAGAAATTCCCCAAACAGGTAGGGGGTATTAAGAATGGCAGATGTCTGTTTCAGGTGCCTTGAGTAGAGAAAACATCTAAATGTTACAAAGATGTCTTTAGTTAATAGAAACACAATTTACAATTTTCCTTTTTTGTGTGTATTAACCACATTTTCCTTAATAAGCGTGTACTGCATAGATAATAAAAATTTTAAAGAGCATTATTCTGAGAAAAAGAGCAAAGCTTTCTGTTTTAACTTATTCACAGGAAATGTCTTCATTTTTCCAAGGTTATTCTTACTATGCCTTGAAAACATGAAAATAATAGCTACGGGTTTTTAAAGGTTCAAATATTTGGCTTTTAATAGGCAGATGATATCACAATTAGGAGAAATTAACATAATTACTGTCTAGATATAATGTCACATTCATAAAGGCACTGTATAAATTAAAATGGCACTCCTGTGACAGACAAGCCAAATAAGCAATGACAAATAGCCCAGTCTCCTCCTAAAGAACTTGAACTTCTACCTGGTCTAAGATTTCAGGAGGACAAGGTGAAGACCTCTTTTAATTAACTTTATATTTTATTACCAATGAAATTTTTTTTTCAGTGTATAATAAGATGCCCACAGTTTATTCTAAAATGTATTGGAAAGGCTGTAGCAAATGATCCTAGCGTATGAATGAAAAGGCATCAGAATATTGTTCCACATTCTAAATCAGAATTTTCCTCTGTAGCAGAAGTCTCAATTGTTGACTCTTCCTCCAACCTCCCAAATATTCTAAGAGTAGATCTGTGTGGGCAGTCCTAGGTGGCCTAAGAGGACTTACTTAATTTAACCCCTCAGCATATGTTAATGAACCAGGCTAAGAAAAGCACTAAAACATTGAAAGCTTCAACTTTGTGTTCCTAAAAGGCAGACTCCAGAAGTATATGACTCTTTATTTAGCAGAGCACCATTAAGACTTACATATGAAATGTAGTGAGTAGAGATAGTTTGCGGGATGCACAGTTAAATGAACTGATTTCAAAATAGGCAGTTATGATAGCAACATATTCGGAGCACCCAAGAAGCCACTGAAAACCTAAGTGAGGCAAGGAGAAACCAAACGGAACAGTGAGTCTAGTGGGGACCTAGGATCAGTAAAGAGTAGTATGAGAGTTTTAAGCAAGATAAACTGACTCAAAAATGTCAGGTACTAGAAAAAGAACCCAGGCATCTTAAAGACAACTTTGCATACTAAATTGATGCTAAAATGAAAATCTTGACAAGGATGGCTAATTACTAAAGAATGAAGAGATTTGGTGAAAATTAAACTTCTTTTGCTTAACACAATAAAGGCATAAAAAAGAAAAGCATAAGTCCCCTGGCCACACTCTTTACCCTTTCATTTCAAAGCCTTGCAAGTACAGGTAAGAATAACATTGTTACTTCACTTAAGAATAGTCATCCAGGCTAATGTGGTCCCAAAACATGAAATTTACCTCTATACTCACTAAAGGGGACCCTGCGACTACCCAGGAATTCCATCTCATCCCACGTTATCTTTTCATGTTGTATCTCATCCATCCCATCCATTCCGCACTACCCCTGGCCAACTCAGCATCTGCTATATCTTACCTTTACATTATTTCAAGGTGGGTCTGCAATACTAACTGTGGGAATGGCAGAGATAGTTGTCTGAAAACTCAAAAGTTTTAAGAATATGAGAGACAAATGATTCCTTAGTCCTACAGTTTAAAAAACAAGGTGATAGTCTGGAAAACATAGGTCCATGATAAATTTACTAAAGTGAACAGCTTAAGTATCTCAATAAAAAATTGAGCAATAGTTTTAAAAATCAGATGCGCCATTCATTTAAAGATGAAAATTGAAAGTATTCCTCACAAATATATGTGGTCAATTCAAAGTCATCAAATAATAAAGGTTAAGTAATTTTTTTCGAGAATTCGACTTTTAAATACCTGATACATATTTGCATTAGTTTGAGTAATGATCAATTAAATGAGTGATGCCAAAAACATATAATATCTGAAAGTTTATTTTTCACACATAATCCAAAGATCAAATTCCTGCTTTTAGAGGCCGCAGTTCTCTAGTTCTGAGTCAATGAGTCAACTGAGCTCTTTCTCTCTATAGGTTCAGTATCTTCAAAACCTAGCTTCCAATGTGAGTGTGTTTTCTTGAATCAAAGCATGAAGAGAAAAGTTTAGGTACACCTAATTGTATTCCACTGACAAGAACTAGACATATGATACAACCTAAATGCAAAAGAGCCTGAGAAATAGAGACCTCAGGTGAGCAGCCACTTCTCAGCAACAACTTTGCACTGTGGGAGAGCCGCATATACACTCACACACCCCACCATAGACGTCACAAAATGGCATCCAGTTATGGCATCCAGTTACTACATCCAACTCAAAAATCACAATATGCAGGCGATGTTTCAGCCCTCTCCATCTGACCTGAAAAAGGTTGCTCGTGGATCTGCAATCTACCATCTAAAATAACAAGTCATTTGTCCCATCCCATGTCCAATATACAATGCTAGAAAAGGGACAGAAAAAATATAATTACAAACTCGAATTTAGAAAAATGAAGAATGGGAAGCACGCAGCAGGCACTGGTCTTTAGCAATGATAAAATTTTAGAGGAAAGTGGTGTCTATACCTCCTCTCCTGGCAGTGGAGTATATCAATATCTGATTTTAATGATTGTCATATCTGAAAAGACATGTATCACAAACATACATATAGGCTCAAATGGAAAAATGTTATAACATTAGCTTCCTTTACTGTTGACTATGGATATTAAAACAAAATAAGTAAAAAAACTCCTTTTGAGTGTAAGTATACATAATAATCATTACATTTATTTTTTGCCAATTATGCAGAAGTTTTTTTTAATATCCTGGTCTATAACTCAATCACTTACTCTTACACACTGAAAAGTGCTGTATTTTCTTAGGCATTTTTTAATGTCTTATATAAATGTTTAAGAATTAAACTTTTAATATAGACAAATATTTTAGAAAAATTGGTTCCCAGATTTGTAAATATGCATACAGGAAAGATTTTATAGGAAGTATTCTCCCTTGTCTTTGAATTATGGTAAGCTTTTTTGCAGATTTGGAGCTCCAAATTTGTAGTGAACCAAAATCAAGCAAGAGCTTTGAAAGTTCTTTTGACCCTGACTATAACAACTAAAGTACCCATACTTTAGTTCTCATATTGAAAAACCTACCTCATCTTAAGTTCAAAGAGAGGGCTGCTTCCTCTCTATGACTTAACTTCTCTTAGATTTCACCTCCTGATTTCTCTCAGGAATCAAAAGAACTTCTGCAAATACGAATCAGCCATTTCTCTTCTATGCCTATCAGAGTCCATAGGGATCACAGTCAAGTATAAAACGTAGCTCACCTACCTCATATAATAACAGAAGAACAGATAATTAAGGATATTTTTGGACAAAGGTATAAGTCACTAAAAATATCTAAACATTATATAATTGCACTGATAATACTCCTCAGTATAACATGAAATTCAATTTCTCAGAATGGAGTTGAAATAATTATAATGTTTCATGTTATCACTGTAATCATCCTCAGAGAATATAGACTCTTATGGCATAGAACATTCACAATAGTTCATAGTATTATAATGAGGACACAAGGATTTCCTTTCCATGGAGACTTAGAGATTGCTCACTTTCTTTTATTTTTTTCTGTTTTCAACAGAAAACATTTGTATGAGGGCAAGAGAAAATCATATCCAATTTAGTAAGAGATTTTTTAAAGTTAACACATTTATTTCAACAATAAAATTCCTCACCATTTTCAATTATCCTCACCCTCCTTATTACCAATATAAGCACTTAGTTTATATTTTTAAAGTCATGCATGGCTTGTTAATTTTTTATACAACCCTATGAAGTAGAGTATTGTCCCTATATTTATTCATTAATTTCATAAAGAAGTTAATGTAATAAAGAAATTAAAACAGAGATTTTAAGCATCTTGCCCAAATCACAAAGTTGCTGCTGGTGAAACTACTCTTTGAAGCCAAGTAGTTTAATGCTAGAAGGTACCTATGCCTTTGACTAGAATTTGTAAAATTGACCCGCATGAACTTGGTAAAGTAAAGGCTATATATGTCTGTCTCTGACTCTGATAATAACCTTAGAAAACAAATAATTCCAACACATTCTGATATTTTAAACATTGAAGTGTTGATATTATACATTTCATGTATAGTTTTGAAGTCGGTGAACCTCCACACTCCACACATTTCAAAATATGTAGTGTTTTCAGAGAAGATTCTGACCAGTTAGATACTAAGACATTTCATGAGGTCTAGTTATCCTGATGAATTCTTCTTATTATTAAAATAAATCCTGGTTCTTATTCTAAGCCTGAGGCTATCCCAGGGTTGATTCCAAATCAGGACAGTTAAGTAATATTAGCAAAGCTCACAGAAACTGTAGAAAACTTCAGAATATTGTTAAACTAGCATATAGTTTCCTACATGGAAAAGCAATTACTCATGGAATTGATAAATATGGAATCAGAACAAGGGTTGTTATAAAGTTATTTTCTTTTATTGGTTTTCTTTATCTGTTTTCTCTTGTTCAACAATTCTTATCTATAGCTGACACTTTTGACTATATAGCATCTATCCTTGTTGAATCCTCAAAATTCTAAGCCCCAGTTATATTTGTGAATAAATAATTTTACTACAATATAAAACAATGATTAAAGAGTATATCTTCAAGGTGCCATGGGAAGAGACTAGGGAGAGCACCTCTATCTGGAAAAAAATTGTTCTTATCTCAGTCAAAATCTTTTCATATTTCTCATTTATTAACATTTAACATGTATATGCAATACAAAAATAAAAATAAAGAATGACAGATGATAAATGGATGCATGAATGAATAGGTAGATGATAGATAGATAGATAGATAGATAGATAGATAGATAGATAGATAGATGATAGATGATAGAATAACTTTGATAGAGAACTGTGTATTAACTAGGGTAGTACTTCTTGGAATTATTATTTTTAAATCAATATTACAGTTCAAACTTTGAAGACATTTTTTTAAAGGGTAAAGTTGAACACAGAAGCCAATGATAAGTTCAGCAATACTACTAATTTAAACAAAATTACTCCAATAAGCTATCCTAGGCACAAAGTAAAATGAAAAAAAAAAAAAATCAGTTGGAATGGGTTTTGTCCTTATCTTTTTGTTGAATAAATTCCTTCTATTTTCACTTATGACTGAGATAAGAACAATTAAAATATTTATTATTCACACACATTCACAACAGGACTTGTGCCAAGCACTTGAAATATTAAGAACAAAATAGAAACCAAGACTCCATAGAATTTATAGTCAAGTCAAGAAGATAGCACTCAAATAATTACATAAATATGAATTTAATTATTTCCATGGAAGAGTTGTGAAGGAAAAATTCACAGTGAGAATGCATAGCAGGGAAATATAACCTAATTTGAGAGACCAAAAGAGATTTCCTGAGAAATACATTTAAACAGAAACCTAAAGTGATCCTGATTGAGATTATCCAGAGAAATAGGAGATGATTTTTCAGGCAGAGATAAAAATGAAAGCAAATACTCTGAAGCAGGAAATTGTCTTGTGAAACTAAAAGGTTAGCAAGGCTCCAACACAGGCATGGAGGGAGTGTGACATAAGAGGAAGGCAAGGCTGTGTGGTGGTTGCTGTATCTTTGCCTATTGTGACTTCTCAGGTGATAAATACTTATCCTGTTAGGCAAGAAATATCCCACAAATTCCTACACTGGCCTCTGAAAGAGGTATGAGGCTAATTTCCTATGGAAGAAGAATCTGCTTATTTACTATATCCACGTGCCTTAGATTCCATAGAGAATTCTTGTTTTTGTTGTCATTAAACAATAGCTAGAAGCTGGAGACCAGTAGACACCACTGGTTTCACTGAGCTCCAACAAAGAATGTCCAGTCTTCTACATTTCCCATGACTCCACATAGACTCTCTTGTCAAGGTCATCATGTTATAAACCCAATGATCATCTGTCTTACAAGACAACTCAGGAGCATTTGTCACAGATGATCACTTCCTTCTCGAAATTCTTCTCTTGGCTCATGACACTTCACCCGCCTGGTTTTCTTTCTATTTTCACCAGCAACTCTTCCTAGTGTCCTCAGTGCTTCTTCTCTCGATGTGGAAATGTATCCAAAGCTGCGTCCTGGGCCCCTTGCTCTTCTCTATCTATATACTCTCTCATTTAGCCTCATGGTTTTAAATCTCCATGTCTCCTAAATCATTGCCTTTGATTCTGACCTCTAACAGTTCTAGATGTGTATATCCAAGGTGACATGTCCATTTAGATGAAATCTTCACAAAGACATCTCAAATATAGTATGGCCAAAAGGAACTTGATAGAATATACATGATGCTTGACATAATACAAGGATTTTCTCCCCCTCCCCCACCTTGTATATAAGATCTAAAATATCAAGCATTGCCTTGACCTCTTTGAGCATCACAGGGTCCCAAAGCTCTAGCTATGAGTTTCCCTGCTCTTGCCAGAAATGCTCCTACCCAGTGGGAAGGGTTCCCGATCTGACTAGTTTTCTTACCAGTTCCTCTATCAGGACCCTACCTGGTCCTCAACCGAACAGATTCACCTCCCTGTCAACTCATGAAATTATTCAAACATACTAATCATATCCTCCTGCAGAAACCAGGGGTACCTCATCTTCTTGTTATTACAAAGCCAGCCTTCCACAGATCCTTTGGGTTTACTTTTCTCCTGAGTGCAACATCTGTATGTACTTCCCCTGGGCTGTGAGAATAGATGACTCATAAACTGTAGCCAGTCTCGTCTGTCTAGTGTCTATGATTTAGGGCACAAGATTCCTCCTTCACCAATGGGGTGAGTAGGAAGTGGTCATAACACCCCCAAAACTAACTCTTCCTCTGATCTATATCTCAGTTCATAGTGCTACCATCCAACAAGTTGTTAAACCAATAATCGATCTTTGATTATTTTTTCCCTCTTATCTTCTTCTAATCAGTTTGAAAGTTCTGTCAACTCTACCTCAAAAACATAACCCCAAACTATCTTCTTTTCATCTCAATTTTCTCTTATGTTTAGCTAACATTATCTCTCACCTATATCATTACAGTGAACCCCTAGCTGGACTCCTAGCCTTTACTCTTACCATGAACATTTTATTATTCACACAACAGCCAGTTTTTAAAAACTCCATAGTTTTCCATCATAATTAAAATATAAATTCTTTTCCTGGCTTACAAAGTCTTAAATGATTTAATTCTGCCTGCCTCTATAATTCATCTTGCCTTATACTTCATATCACCCACTCTGTTTCAACCACATTAACCTTCCTCCATCCTTAGAACTAGATCTTTCCTTTGGATCTTTATATTACTTCTTTCTGCCTGTAAAGAGCTTCCTTCTGATCTTGTCATGGCTGGCTAATAACTGTCAATCAAATCTCAGTTAAAGTTATATCCTTTCTTAAATATATTCCCTGATCTTTCAATTTCTATCATACCACCTTCTTTTAATTTCCTCAGACACTTATTACCATCTGATATCATTTTTGTGTATTTATTTGCTTATTTACTTGGTATCTTTCGCCCCTATGAGATTAGAAGGCTGATGAGAGAAAGTACCTTTATTGGTTTATTCACCAATGCAATCTCAGTGTCGAGGGCCGTGCCTGACACATAATGGGAAATTAATAATATAATAGTTAAAAGAACAAATGAATGAAAAAAAAGAATGCAATTGCTAAAATATAAAGTTTGGATTCATACAGGCCAATGTTAGCTGTGATCTCTCTGAATCTTAGTTTAACTTCTTCTGGAAATTAAATTAGAAATTAGGAGTTTTAATTGCTAAACAATTTCTACAATGTTATACTTACATAACAATAAAAGCTATTATTAAATGACATGGCGTACTGCTCTAGTTGCTTCTAATAAATAATGAGACAATATACAGAAGATGGAAGTAAAATCAGACTTGAATTCACTCAGATTACTCAACTGCTGGACAGTTTAAATAAAAAAAAACAGAAATTGTATAACTTCCTTGTCAGCTTCCAGTCAAAATCCATTCTTCAGATTGTATAAGATAAATACGATATAGTTAAGAAGCATTTAAGAAAGTCTTCCCTTTACAATTTATTTGGCTGAGTTGTAATCTTGCTGCTTATTTTAAATCATATCTCTCAGACTATGCTAAAGATGCGATACAATTGTGTAGAATTGTACAAAAATCTTAGTGCCGTAGTGCTACATTGAAAATGTGTATAGATGCTTGATATCACGAGTGAAACAAATACATATGCAGTTTTAAAAAGCTGAAATACAGTTTAACTTGCCTCATCCTTTTGAGCTACAAATGCTATACATTTTACAGTAGTGAGAAATGATCATAATATGTATCTAAAAATTTTTGTTAAAAAAAATTAATTTTATCATGAAACATGATTTTATCTATAGATTTGTGTACAACATCTAAACCAAACATTTACCAGAAACAGAAGTTGAGCATTTTCTCCAAAATTATTCTCTTGTATACCATCTCCAACACATAACTTATGATATTATATGATAGAAAGCACTCTGTTTTAAGCCATAGAATATGTCTAGTTCAATAGCTTACTACCAAAAAAAAATTTTAAAGTCCAACATTTGACTCAAGACTTTAAACAACAGCCACTATAAACATTTTTTGCTGTGTGAGATGTGAAAATCATGTTAGGGTAACGCCATAAAATACTCCACGGTGTGCATTTACCGTACTTCTATGGTTGAACACTGGGGTGTTTCCAGAGTTAGGTCATTATAAAGAGTGATTCTATAAAATATTTTTATATTTGTCTTTAAGTATATTGATCGTAGAGTTGTAGCGCATGTGTGTGTTCAGCTTTAGTGGGTCCAGACAGTTTCCACGGTGGTTGCAATAATTTATACCCCCATTAGCAGTGTACAAAAGTTCCAGTTGCTCCACGTCCTTGGCAACTTTTGAATTGTCTGTCTTATCCACGGTAGCTGTCCTGTCAGGAGTATAATAAGATATATTATTGTTTTAATTTGTATTTTACTGATGACCAGTGAAGCTGAGCACCTTTTAAAACAGATTGGTCATATGGATTTAACTTTATGAAGTGTTTGCTTGAATTTTTTGCTCATTTTTTTATTGGACTACTTGTTTCTTCTAATTGATTTGTAGAATATTTTTTGGTGTATTTAAATATGAGTACTTTATCTGTTATATGCATTTAAATATATTCTTTCATTATGTAGCTTGACTTTTCTAACATCTGACTATCTTTTGATGAATAATAGTTCTTAATTTTAATACACTACCATTTATCAATATTTTCCTTTATGGTTAATGATCTCTGAGTCTCTTAAAGAAAAGGGTGTCTACCCTAAATTCATGAAAATACTCTCCTCTGATTTTTTTAGAATCTTTATTATTTTACTTTTGGCATTTAGATCTGCAAACTGTATAAAATTATTTCTGTGTATGGTGTGAGGTAGGTGTCACGATTCATTTTTTCCCTTACATATATCTAGTTGATAAACATTATTTATTAAAAAGACCGTCTTTCCCTCCACTAAATTGAAATAGGGAGTAAAAGCAAAAATAAATGCATGGGACTATATCAGACTAAAAAGCTTCTGCACAACAAAAGAAACCATCAACAAAGTAAAGAGACAACCATCCAAACGGGAAAATATATTTGCAAGCAATGCCTCCAATAAGAGCCTAATATCGAAAATATACAAAAAACTCATATAACTCAAATGACAACAAAAAAAACAAATGATCCAATCAAAAAATGGGCAGAGGACCTGAATAGACACTTCTTCCAAGAAGACATACAAATGGCCAACAAACATATGAAAAGATGCTCATCATCGCTAGCTATTAGGGAAATGCAAATCAAAACCACAATGAGATACCATCTCACACCTGTTAGATTAGCTATAATCAACAGGACAAGTAATGACAAATTCTGGAGAGTATGCAGAGAAAAAGGAACTCTCATACGCTGCTGGTGGGACTGCAAATTGGTACAGCCACTATGGAAAACAGTATAGAGATTCCTCAAAAAACTAAGAATTGATCTACCAAATGATCTAGCAATCCCCCTGTTGGGTATTTACCCCAAAGACTTGAAAATCCATATCCGAAAAGATATTTGCACACCAATGTTCATAGCAGCATTATTCACCGTGGCCAAGACATGGAAGCAACCAAAGTGTCCTACAATAGATGACTGGCTAAAGAAGCTGTGGTACATATATACAGTGGAATATTACTCATCTATTAGAAGAGATAAAATACAGCCATTTGGAACAACATGGATGGACCTTGAGATAATCATGCTAAGTGAAATAAGCCAGACAGAAAAAATTGAAAAGCAACAAATGAACAGGACAAACAGAGACTCATGGACATGGACAATAGACTAGTGGTTATCAGAAGGGAGGTGAGGGGAAGAGGGGACGAAGGAGGTAGATATAGTAAAAGGGATCAAATATGTGTTGACATTAAAGAATTAAAAATTTTTAAAAAATACACACACACACACACACACACAGAGAGAGAGAGAGAGAGAGAGAGAGAGAGAGAGAGAGAACTGTTAAAATTAGAAAACTAACAAGTCAGTTTTAAATTGGGGTAGAGACCTTAACAGACAACTCACCAAACAAGATACACAAATGAGGGGAAAAAAAATTGAAATGGCACTATCGTTTTAAAACAAGTGGTAGTATGAATATGTGCAGATGTTTTTATGAATTCTATTCTATTCCATTGGTCTACTTCTTTATCTATGTTCCAATATCACACTGTCTTAATCATTATGGCTTTATAATAAATCAATATGTATAAGTGAAACTCTCAAGAATCATATCATTTGCAAGCAATGACAGTTTTATTTCTTTTTTCCAATTCTTTAACATTTAATTATTTTCCTTACCTTTTTGTATTTGCTAAGAACGCCAGTAAAATATTGAATAGAAGTAATGACAGAGGTCATACTTGTTTTGCTCCCATCCTAGGGGAAATACTCTAGTCATCATTGAATATATTGGTTTTTGTAGGACCCTTGTGATTACTTTGGGCCTACTAAGCTAATTAATGAATAGGTGAATAGATGGAGGTGGGTGGATTGACTACCATCCCCAAGAATAGGATTTTATAAATTCCAGGCATAACTCAAGAGGTTTTGGATAACTCATTGAAAGGTGGGAGTAAATTTCTACTTCTTTTGACAATGTAAATATCCACTGGCATTCTAATATGCCCGGGGCGGCGGGGGGGCTTGAATATCTACTTTCCCTGTCTTTCTGTGAAAATAGCTTCCAGAAAT
This sequence comes from Pteropus alecto, assembly GCF_000325575.1. Lineage (NCBI taxonomy): Eukaryota > Metazoa > Chordata > Mammalia > Chiroptera > Pteropodidae > Pteropus > Pteropus alecto. The sequence goes on along the minus strand of NW_006441953.1, from coordinate 2,901,722 downwards.
TTTAACAGGTTTGGAAACTATTCTCTGAATGATCACATCTCCACAGCTATTTCAAGTCATTTTTCTCCTGCCCTTGGTTAGACAATAGTCTACTTTTGAAAAGTCAGTCTTTAGGGAAATGACAGAAAAGACTTATAAGCTCCTGTGAAGGCAAAATTACAGCAGACAAAGTTAAACAGGTAAGGAAGACTTTATTCAAGTCTATTTCAATAAGGGTGAAAGACAAGAAGTCAGTCTGGGCTCAACTTACTGAAAAAAAGGATGGGACAATTTTCAACACTGAGTTGAGAGGGAGAACACTAACCATCCATGTCTGTTAATTGGCCTCATCAAAGGAAAAACAAACTTTCTCTTATCTTTATAACAGGAGATAGTTTTACAACTTGGAGCAAAGTACCCACTGAAATTAGGCTCCTGCCCTCCCACAGAGACTGGGAAATCTATCTTCTGTGATTATTACATTTCAAAGAGATGGCATCCAGGTCCTAGAAAAAGATAGTTCTGAAAACTGTCAAAAATTGCAAGAGGCATTTAAAAATATTTACAACTCAAAAGAGCAGAGAAAGAATTTACAATCAGAAGTGTTCTAAATTAAACGCTCTAAGAAAAGGGTGGGGAAAGACCTCTGGGGTTAGGCCCTGTGGATTCTGTGAGGGCCAGAGGTAAGGGAGAGAACTAGAGACTGGAAGAAGCTTATCTAAAGTTTAGTCAAACTGAGAAGAATATTAAGGCATCTTCATCACTACAAGGTCAGTGAGTAACACAAAAGATAAATTTATAAAATAAAGAGGTCTTATTAGTTTTCTTCTTTTTCCCTCAAAATTATCATGCCCTTCTAAAATCTATTCCACTTAGATAAACTTCAATTTGTAATTTTATCTAAGTTTCTTCTCACTCAGTAGCCCAGTAATATTATTTTGCAATTCACCTCTTGTTCTTCAGCTCCCTCTAAAATGCTTGGATCTGAATTTGCAGCAACAAAAGAACTTGCTATCAAGCCCCAGCCGGAACTCTGAGCCTAGTTACTTTCAAGTACATCCCATCTTCCTCTGTATTGCTTGCCTTTCTAGTGCCCTTGATCTGTATTCCACATTGCAAACCATCCATGTAATTTATATCTTCTCCTTCCCAGAACTATCAGTCTCTTGCTGATTCTACTTCTACCTCTTTTTACTGGAACTGTGCAGAATCTCATCCTATTTCAAAGAAACTTCTCCACGATACACAACATCTTGCCTATTCCCTCTACCTCTTGGCCCTGACTATAATCTGGCTCTCCTCTAATGATATATTTTTCCTCAATAAGTCCTCAAAATAGGCTGTTAATTTCCTTGTATTTTATAGTAATGAAATATGTTTATATTTCTCCTTATCTATTCTCATTGTTTCATTCTCATTACATCTGATACTCATCCAAAATCACTCCTCATTTGAACCCCTAAAAATTTAATTATGCTCCTCATCTTCATCACTGTCATCAATTGACTGCCCACTTTTTTATGCCACATTTATTGGGAACTTTGATATCTGGATTATAGTCTTTCTTTTTACTGATTCCTGTCATTATTCTGAATGACAATGTCCATGTGGATAGCCCTCTAACAAACTTCACTCCCATTCTTCTCTGACAAAACACTCTTAAGTTCCATATTCTGGACAATGTCGTTTTCCCAAATTTATTTTCTGATCTCAGATTTGAAAATATAATTCACACACCTATTTTTATATCTCTTACCACTAAACGTCATTGAGACCTTATACCTTCTTTACTCTGATCCCAGGCACCAGCACTTCAAGTACACTCTCACAGGACCATTAATTTCTTGTCACATTCACACCTCTGTCAGTCTACTCTGTAAACCTCTATCCTGGGAGCCTGATAGACAGGTACAAATCAAAACTCTTCTGATTGACAGTTGTATGTCCTTAAGTTGTTTACTTAAATTTCTGATCTTCAATTTCCTCATCTATAAAATAGGGAAGTGGTTAAAAGCATTACATGAAAAACTGCATGTAAAGTGCTAAGCTCATACTTGAATCGATATATCGTAGCCATCATTAATCATTATCATCTCCAAAATGCGTTTTCTCTAAAATAAATAATGCTGGAGAAAAACACAATGGTTATTCACCACTACAGAGCTATAGTTTTTCAACCACAATTAAATATTCAACATTGTTAGACAATTATTTTTCCTTTTTTCTGTAATCTCCCTTGATCGTTTTTCTTTAAAGCTACCAAAAATTGTACAAATCTTCCCAATTTTTCTTTCTGCAACCCTCTACCCTGCTTTTGCAGATATCATTCATAGAGAAAACCAAAGGTGTCACAGTGGGGCTATATCAGTTTATTTCCCATTTATCTCTAAATTTACCTGTATTTGCACTGACCCATTCATCAATATATACATTTGAGAAATATTTACTAAGAATCTGCCAAATGCCAGATACTGGGGATTTAGTGGCGAATAAGACAGAGAATTTCCTTACTCTTGAATCCTACACTCTAGCATGACAGTCATTGAGTAAGTTATTACAAGTTCTCCTACTGTTACAGAGGAGACAACTTTCTCAGGAACATAAAACATCCTTAGCTCTGAATAGTAATTTTTACCTAGTGAAAGGATGAAAGGCATATGATGCAGAGAGTATGTCATGCGTAGAACCCTCAGGAAGAAAGAACAGTCAAGGAACTAAAACTCAGAGTCTCTGGATCACAGAGAATGAAGAAGGAAAGAACAACAACACTGCTGATGATTCACCAAGCTCTCGCCATTTCTTTCAAAGTCACTGGATCCATGAGGGCCCAATTGTATTGCATTTCCCCAGGCTCCTGTGAAATAAAGTATGGTACAGTAGTCCCATCTTATCACCAGGGGATATGTTACGAGACCCCCAGAGGATGCCTGAAACTGCGGATAATACCAAATTCTATATATACTATGTTTTTCTTACACATGCATATCTATGATAAACTTGAATTTATAAATTAGGCATAACAATAATAATAGAACAATCTTAATGTACTGTGAGTTATGTGAATGTGATCTCTCTCAAAATATCTTTTTTGTACTTTATTCACCATTCTTCTTGTGACGATGTGAGATGATACAATGCCTACATGAAGAGATGAAGTGAGATGAGGGAAATGACATAGGTATTGTGATATATCATTAAGCTATACTATAACAGTTACTTGAATACAAGCACTGTGATACACAACAGTTGATCCAATAACCTAGGTGGCTAGTAAGTGACTAATGGTGTGACAGTGAAAATATGTTCCACTTCAATGCCTTACCCATAAAACACACCATGCATCCGTTTTTGTGCTCTCTATTTCTCTTTCACGATAACTGTCAGGCAGTATCCAGAACGACCTTGAAGGCAAGTATTAGGAACTGGTGAGTTAATCAGCCTGAGTCCCAAAGTGAAGCTGGATATTTGTTCACCTGGAGAATCAACCCTGGAGTAGTAGAGACAGGGATCATTAACAAGTTAATAGTTGTGCACCAACTAATAAAAGATTGCACATATTCCTGAATGTTAAGTCGAAACTTTGAATCAACTTTCAGGTGGCTATCTAAAAAGAAACAACCAACCACCAAACACTACCTCAACCTGCTAATGCATGAACTCTCTGGACCATTGCCCATACCTAATCAAAAGCAGTAAGTATTTCTTCCTTGGACCGTGCACCCACCCTAAAACTTCCCGCACTTCATTTTTCCCTGCCTCCCTTATCTGTAGCCAAAGTAAATTCTTTGAAAACAGCTTACATCCTTGAAAGAGCCCCATCAGTTCTAGGACAATGGACAGGTTCCTCTTTTCCATTTAACCCTGCTGCTGGTAGTTTAGACAGTCTGTCCCAGACCTGGTCCTTTTTCTAGCTAAGGTACTGCTCAATAAACTCTTTTTCAAAAAAAGCTTTCAATCAAAGGTTTTTGATGAACAAAGGCTAAGTCGTAAGTAATTTCCAGCTCTCCTTTTTATATCATTTCCCCTTGAAGATGTCCTTCTCTTGTAAATATATAATATTGTTTTGATATAAAAGAAGTCAGCAATCTGCTAAAATTCAGGTAAAGATATTGGTGACAATATGTTTCTTTTAAGAGTCCCAGGAGAGAGTAAGCCTTTACTCCAACAAGAGCAACTACATAATAGTGGAATTTTAGGCACTATAGGATCTAGGTGATGGAGATATTTTGGGGAGGTCTTTCTGGCACCCTCCAATTTCCTTCTAAAAAAATGCAAAGCCAGCTTTAAGCATATATTCCCAAACACACAACAGAGAATTAAGTCTGCCATGTAATTATAAAAATATGTAGTTCAGTTAATTTTCTCCTTTTACTGTTAATTGCTCTTAAGTGGGTGATAAATTGGGACTGTCACTTATCTACATATGTGTTGGTTTAATAATTTATATATTGGACCCATTAAGCACTCCTATAGATCAAGATGTTTTCTTCTATTTTTCACCAAATTCTTTCTCCTTAACTTTTGCTGAGTTCATTGGCAGAAAATGTTTTCCTACTCTGCCTTTCATATTCTCTGCTCTACAGTTTAGTACACACTGGAACTTAGTTTTAATAAGAATAGCAAACTTTCACATCTGTTCCTAAAATTCATTCTCTTCTCCAGTGTGTACGAAAGAGGAAGGACATTGTCCCTTGATATAACTCTCATTTGAAATTATTTGTTTTCTGTAGTGGGTGCTTTTAGTGGATTAACTGTACATCTCAAAAATGTTTCTGAATTATAAAAAAGGCACAACTATTAAATATAATAGACATATAGCTTAATATATTGCAAATTTTAAGGCCCCAAGCCTAATAACATCTCCTCTAACAAGTATTACTTTATATAATGGATAAAATGAAATTCAATGTTCAGAAATCATGAAATTGACAAATCTCAGAATAATATTCATTGGACTGTAAATTGGTAACTAATGTAACAGAATGTTCAACTGGACATTTCCCATAACCTAAAATTTCCTCTGCAGTAGGAAAAATAATGACTCCCCAAAGAAGTCCACATCCTCATCCTTAAAACTTGTGAATATGTTACTTTACATGGAAAAGAGGCTTTGTAAATGTAATTAATGTTAGAGATCTCAAGATGGAGAAATTACCCTGGATGATCTGGGTGGGCCTAAACCAACCACAGGAGTCCTTAAAAACAGGTTATCTTTCTTTGCAATAGTCACAGAAAGAGATATGACTACAAGTTACGAACTAAATCATGTTTCCCAAAAATTTATGTTGAACCCTAATCCCCAATGAGACTATATTTGTAGATGTGGCCTTGAGAGAAGTAATTAAGATTAATGAAGTCTTAAGGGTAGAATTCTAATCTGATAGGACTGGTGTCAAGAAGAGATATCAAAGATATCTATACTTATATATATGTCTATCATCTATCTGTCTGTCTGTATACCTACCTACCTATTTCCTCCTCTCTCTCTCTCTCTCTCCGCCCTCCCTCTATTTCTCTCTCCTTCTTCCTCTATGCATGGACAGAGAGAAGACCATGGGAGGACACAGAAAAAAGGTGGCTGTCTACAAGCCAGGAAAAGAGACCCTAAACCTGAGGGCACCTTGATCTTGAACTCATAGCTTCCAAAACTGTGGGAAAATAAATTTCTAATGTTTAAGCCAACCAGTCTGTGGTATTTTGTTATAGAAGCCTGAACAAACTAATACACTACAAAAAAAGAGTCAGAGAGATACAACATTGCTGGCTTTGAAGATGGAAGAAAGTGTATGAGCCAATAAATGTACTTTCTTCTAGAAGCTAGAAAATGCAAGAAAGTAGATTCTCTCCTTGAGCTTCCAAAAAAGAACACAATTCTGCCCAGACTTTAATCTTAGCCTAGTGAGACATGTGTCAGATTTCTGACCTAAAGAACGATAAGGCAATAAATTTGTGTTTTTTGAAGACACTAAATCTGTGGTAATTTGTGACAGTCACAGTAGAAAATGAATATTTCTTCTAAGACTAAAAGATAGACTATTAATGCTGGAATTGCTAAAAAGTGGACCCTACTATTTACATATGAGAACTATAGGCCTTTTTATGAGAGAATTGTAGGCCTAGTAGAAATAAAGTGTTAAGGTGGTGGTCCCCTTCCCTCCTATCTTCAAAACACAAAGGGGTGCTCTTCAAGCCAGGGGGCGAGGGTGAGAGAGCTCTAAGAGATAGCGAGGCTCCTCCCAGAGGAAAGGCTCATCCACAGACTGGATGTTTGCTGAGTGCAGAAGCTAATAGGCCTGTGTCCTGCTGCTACTGAGGAGACAGTATGAAAAAATCCTGAAGAGGGTTTAGGAATGATATACAAAGATTAGAGCTTGTCTTTTTCCTGGAAGAATGAAAGGTAAGAAGTTGGCAAGAATTGCTCCTGGTTGCTGAACAAGAGACAGGTAAGGCTGCAAAAGGAGAGAGAGGCTTGAACTTCAAAAGCTTGGCCGAGGGGCATGAATATGCACAAACCCCGCCCTCCCCTCCAAAAAATGGACACTCTGGAAGTTAGCCAGGCTTGATCCATTTTTAAAGGACCCCCTCCAGGATAATAATGTGCTATGGTAACAAAACCAAAAACGAAAGAAAGAGCATGGCATATGCCACTGCAACAGCTGTTGAGTAAGAACTGTGAGAAGCTTGCGTAGGTCAATACATCAAGAACTAGAATATCAAAGGCCCCAGGTCGGGTGGGTAGGGTTCTCCAAAAAATGTACAAAAAGTTCTCACAAAAGAAAGGTAACAATAATGCATCTGTCAGACAGAGGGCCTAAAGCCGAATAACAATGGCACCATTTTCTCTTAGGCTTCTCCCTGCCTTGATGCTAGAGGTGAAGGAATGCAGTGAGGTGAGGATGAGGGAGTAGAAGAACAGATAGAAAAGAGAGGAAGGACGGACCACACCCTCTTTCTCCGTTGAACTACAGGGAGGTCTGGCCTCTACTGGAGATAGAAAACAGCGGAGGTTTGAAATGGACGAGAGATTGAAGTCTCAATTTAGACAGGACTTGTCTTGTTAATACATAAAAATGCAAACTATTAGTTAACACCCGAAGAACAACTAGCAAACAATGCGCCCTACCCTAAATTTTATTCTCAACATGTATGTCCAAGCAATATTAATAAGATCTGCTTATAAGATTTATCACTTTTCAAAACTAGACAATAAAAACACTACCTTTGAACTTCAATATGCCTTCTGCTTACATTCCTTTCTTCCTTTTATTTTTCTGTCTCAATTTATAGATCCTGTGTGGGTTCTTTCCTGTTTATTTTTTATCTTTGTATCTTTGAATAGGGTTTGCTCCATCTGTGCATCTGTTTGACTATTTGGACACATGTGGGACTAGCACAGAAGAGTGAGCTGCCTGGAAAAGTTCACAACTACAATGCCAGTTTTGTAGTTGGGAACATCCTGCCAAACCTCTGCTGTCCTCCACCTAGGGGCATGTTCTCAGCTTGCTTTTCAGAATTTAAGATATCACACTCAGAGAAGCTCCTTAAATTGCACTCTCCTTACGTTGAATCTCTCGGTGTTGTTTATCCTCTCTCCTTCACCACTGCCCCACGGTCTCCTTTTACTCCTCATGTCACATTGCCATAAGCTAAGAGTGTTAAAGAAATCTTTCAGAGGTGTAGCATTTACTTTTAGAGACATCACCATTCCAGCTTCTAAGAAGACATGAATCATCTCTTAGCTTCTTCTTTCATATGGGTCCATATTTCACTAACACTAAAAATAATAATGCATATTTAGTGAATGTTTGGCATATTCTAGGTATGATATCTTAATTCTTTTTACAATGTTCAACTGATGGTCAATGGTTTGGAGTTGCGACCATCTTTGTTTTTATTATTAATTCTTTAAGTGATAAGGATTTCAACTGTTTCATTAAATAATAAGAATTTTTGTTGTTGTTGCTAGTTTTATTGGGAAGACCGAAAGGATACACAACTTCATCTTCTGACACTAAGCCATACGAACATTTTGCTCTCGTCATACTTAGCTTTCCTTAATCACTTGAGCACACGTAGTTCATGACCCAGGCCTTTCACCAAGCTTCTCCTTCCACCTCCTAGACCTCTACTCCTTCATGACATTTAGAGTTGTCTCTCTGTGACAGCTTCACTAATATCCCCAGAAAGAGTTAGTCAGTCAGGCCCTCCTCTCGGTTTCCACAGCACTTTTTTCATGCCTTGCTCTAATATCTGACCTTTAAATGGGAAGTTTCTCTTTCCTAACCCTGAAGATTCCAAGCTCTTGAAGCTTTAGCACTTAAATAGCATCTTATACACAAAAGGCACTCAAATTATACTGAGTAAAATTCATAATAATAAATACCAAATAATCAAGAAAAGATCTGACATAATATATTTAATTAGCATGGAAAAATAGACAAGATTATGTAAATTCTTCACAAAAATTCTAAATATAAAAAAATAGTATTTAAGGAGAATTTAATTCATTTATATGGAAAAATTCAATTAAGTAGAATATGGATATTGAAAAAATTAAGCATCATTGCAACATAATTCATTTCACTTCATTTTCATAGTTTTAATTACTTCTAAAGCATTTATAAAATACATTTCTACTAAACTTTGAAATACTGTACATCATTTTTCAATGCAATGACTACTGTCTACACATTTCAAATAAAAATTGTTTTAGTATATTTACTAATATATTTTTTGTTCTTGGCCAAAATGTTCTTTGAGGACAACCAGAAAAAAATATGGGATCATAAATAAAAACTGAAAATTGTGAATTTGCTGAGTCCTTCATAATTATCAAAAGACTAAAATATTTGTTCCTAAGAGTTCAGATTTAATGATATCCTAATTCCTTGAGAGGAGCAAGCCTATTTCTGCAAATATGGCTACCAAAAAATGTATCTGTATTAGTTATTAAAAATATTTGTGCTTAATGAATTTGGCTCTATTTATTTATGACATTTCGATTTATTCTGCCACTTTGTCAATAAATAATTTTAATGAATGTCTATTATTTGAAAGGTATGATGTCACATGTTGAAATACAAAGAAGAATGAAGCATTGTCATTCATTGCTTCCAAGAAGCGCACTGTCTACTGTAGAGACAGTTACTTCGGCAGAGAAGTTACTTTAAGTGCCATAAAGAGATCTGAATATTGTGCCAAAAGAATCTGAAAAAAATGAGCCTCTTTTTAACGTTACTGGGATAGTAAGAAATGCTAACCTGAATGGGTAATGTTTAAACTAAATCTTAAAAGTTAAGAAGCAGTTTAATATGTAGCAAAGAAGGAATTCTCCTCCTCCTCTCTCATTTTCCATATTCAATCCACTGACAAGTCTTAATTTTTACCTCCTAAATATCTTTGGAATATTTCACTTTTCACCATCTCTAATCTGACCACTCTCATTATCATTATGTCTCATCCAGACTAATGCAATGGCATAGCACTATTTCCCACTGCATTCATTCATTCTTCCCCTTCAATCTGTTCTCCATAATATAACCAAATCTGATCATGTCACATGTACTCCTGCCATGCTTAATCCCCTTTGATGGCTTCCATCAACATTAAAATTAAAGCCAATACCTTCAACTTAGACACCTGGACCCTGTGTAGCCTATCTCCTGCCTACCAGTCCAAGTTCAACGCCTACCACTTGCCCCTATTCTCTCTGTGTTTCAGTCACAGAGATCTTCTCTGTTTCTCAAACGGGTCACGTTCATTCTCAACACAGGTTTTTGTCCATGTTATTTCCTTTGTCAGAAATACCCATTCCTCAATTTTTTACCTAGTTAATTTTTATTCTTTTCTCAACTACTGATCTTCCTTTTTATATCATAGAGAAAAGAGAAGCAATCAGAAGATAACTTCTACAAACTTCCATTACCTCATCTACCTACCCACTCTCATCTGCAGTCATTTGTATTCTTCCTCTCCAGCTTTAAAGTTAAACTCTCTGGGATCCTATCTAAGGCCAATTTTTCCACTTGAGCACCGGATCCCACCTCCTCTCACCTGCTTAAAGAACTTATTCTGAAATTATACTTTCTCTCTCATCATCACTTTTTTCACACTCTCTGCTTATTACTATCATCATACAAATATGCTGTAACATTTCCCATTAAAAAACATTCCTCCCTAGATTCCATATGTTGTTCAAACTACTACTCTATTTTTGATTCCCTTTAAAACACTTCTTGAAAGGGTTGTCCAAACTTGCAAACTCCACCTCCCCACTCTCTATGGCCTCTTGAGCCTCCCAGACTTGCCCTTCAAAGACATCCACATTACCAAATCTAATGATCAATCCCTCTTACTCAACTCTCAGCAGTACCGACATTGAACATCTTTCCACGTACCTATTGGTCATTTGTATGTCTTCTTTGGAAAAATGTCTATTCTAGTCTTTAGCCCACTTTTTAAACTGGGCAATTAATTTTTACACTATTGAGTTGTAAGAATTTCATATATTTTGAAATTAACTCTTTATCAGAATAAAGGTTGCTAATATTTTCCACCATTCTGTAAGTTGTGTTTCACTCTGTTATTTCCTTTGCTATGCAGAACTTTTGAGTAGGAAATTACATTAACATAATATGTTAAGGTAATATATATGAATATCCTACAGCTAATATCATATTTGATGATGAAAAACTGAAAACTGTTCCTCCAAGATAGAAGCAAGGCAAGGATGCTCATTCTCATTACCTCCACTCAACATCTTACCAAAAGTCCTAGCCAGAGAAATTAGGGAAGCAAAATAAATCAGAAAGGAAAAAGTAAAATTGTCCCTGTTTGTGAAGGACATGATTATACACACACACACACACACACACACACACACACACACACACACACACACATATGTATGTACATATATATATCACTAAAGATTTCATAAGAACTGTTAGAACTAATAAACAAACAGTAAATTTACAGAACACAAAATCGACATACAAAAATCAGTTGTATTTCTATACACTAACAATGACTTATCTGAAAAGGAAATTAAGAAAACAATTCCATTTATAATGACACAAAAAGTTGTACATTTTCTTATAGGAATAAATGTAACTAAGAAAGTGAAAGACTTGTATCCCAAAACCTACAAAACATTGATGAACGAAATTGAAGACACAAAAAAAATGGAAGGACATCCTATGCTCATGGATTGGAAGACTTAATATTGTTAAAATGTCCATATTACCCGAAATGATCTACAAAATCAATGCAATTCCTATTAAACTCCCGATGAAATACAGAAATACAGAAATAAAAAATCAATCCTAAAATTTATATGAAACCGAAAAAGATTCTAAAAAGCCAAATCAAATCTTGAGCAAGAAGAACAAAGTTGGAGGCATCACACTTTCTGATTTCAAGTATATTACAAAGCTATAGCAATTAAAACAGAATGTTAGTGGCATAAAGACAGACATATAGATCAATAGAACAGAATGGAAAGCCCAGAAATCAAGCCATGCATATATGCTCAACTGACCTTCTACAAGGATACCAAGAATACACAATGGAGACAACCTTTTCAACAAATCAGACCAAGAAAACTGGATATCCACATACAAAACAATGAAATTGGACCCTAATCTAATACCATACACAAAAATCAACTCAAAATGGAATGCTTAAATGTAAGCCCTGAGATAGTAAAACTTTTCAGAAGAAAACATAGAGGAAAATCTTCATCACGCTGGTCTTGGCAATGATGTTCTGGACATGACACCAAAAGAATATACTATAAATTATGGTATATTTACATATACACAGCAATAAAAGTTATGGATGTATCGCTACATGCAATGACATGAATAAATCTCATAGACATAATGTATAGTGAATGAAGCCAGACAAAAGAGTTTATATGGTATAATTCCACATATTTAAAATTCAGGATTGGTAATGAAGTCAAAAAAGTGGTTTCCTTGAGATGGTAATCTGATTTGACAGTGGCATGAGGAAGACTTTGAGGTGCCAGAAATCTTTCATATCCTGATCTGGTTAGGGATTGCATTTTATACACATATTTTTTTAATTCACTGAAATGTATTCTTAGGATAAATTCACTTCATATCTTTTAAGAAATAAAACTGAACTTTACACTAACATATGTGCATTTTACTCTACGTGTCTATATCTCAATTAAAAATTTTAAACCCACTAAATTACCAACTCATCATTAGTCCAATACTGGTTCCAAGGAATTTTGCAACTAGTACTAACAAATATATACTGATCCAACCTTTTATTAAAAATAAAATAAATTTAGAAAATGGTAGTGCCAGGACAAATAAAAAATAAAAGTTGCCATGTCAAATTAGCAAATTTCATTAACAACTAATATGTATGCTTATCTCACAAGACTGAGGATTTGACTGTACTTTCAGGGAGACATAGCGACTTTCCCAACCTACCACATCTTATAATAGAAGCTTCAGGTTTCTGGTTTTCTCTCTAAGTAATTAGGATGAAAGATGTTTTTGTTAAAGTAATTGAAAAGCGGTTCATAAAATGAGTTTTTTGCTCTAAGCAAGTATTGTTTTATATATCACCTTAGAAGACCTTTTTCTTCTGGGTTCATTTTATATCTTGTCATTCCAAATATTGTCTAAAAATGGAAATGACTGTAAATTTTTTAGTAGAGATGCTATGTGTTTGATTAAGTGGCTACTTAGGGTGAAAGCTGACAGCGGCAGTTTACAAGTACACTACAGTCCTCTTATCAGCCATGTGTGTAACAAAAAAGCAAGTCTCAGTGGACTCTACTACCAAACAAAGAAGCAGAACATAGGAAGAGTTCAAGGAAAAAGGGAACAGAAATTTCATCCAGAGGATAAAGATTAATTGCAAAGAAAGTTGTAATGAGAAACCAGAAGATTCTGAACCAAATGAAAAGCTGTCCTATATCCTAAGTGTTTTAGGAGCTTCCTGGTGATAAAAGTAACGACAGCACCTCTAGGCTCAGAGCCTACAAGTTCTTCACAGCAACATGGAAGGTCCTCTGAGCCACATCAGCAAATCCAAGAGCAGAAGAGGAATACTGAGGTAGGAAAATAGGCTAGATTGTTGAAAAAGTTTGTATCTTTCAGTAAAAAGAAAAAAAGAAATGTTTGAAACTAGAGTCGAGTCATAACATTCTTAGAAAAGTTGTCAGGGAGTAATTCTTACTTAAATGAAATTTTATCAAATTTTGTGAATGTGTTATCCTTAACAATGTCATTTTCCAAGAACTGTAACTCCTAAAAAAGAAAAAATTACATACTGATGTCTTTTCTGAAACACAAACAAAGAATTGTCTGAGAAAAATAGCTGAAAGACAAAAACCATATTTTTAAAAAAATTTTTGGACTATTTATGATTGGTCGTTTTAAAAATGGGAACATAAAGAGTTGTACTTTTTCTTATAGAAAGAATTTTCTCAATTCTGCTAAAGACTGAAGAGTAAAATATAATTCCATTACCTACAGCTTAATCCTGTCTGTGAGCTATTTATCTTTTGAATTTGGCATTTTACCCAGGAAAGGTCTATTTTATGGCCTTTGTCAATAACTTTTCTTTTCCTTTTTGGAAAGTCTTCCTGATGAGAAACAGGGCCAGTGGACCAAGGAGAGGAGCAGAGCTAGAGCAAAACAAATATGATAAAGACATTATCCGAAAGCTTGAAAAGTCATGGTCCCAGCAGGAAGCAGACTGCTTACTGCAGTCGGGTAATAAGGAACTATGTACAAAGGTTTGTCCAGGGTGTAGAGAAATCAGAAGAGGTGGTGTAGTACCTCCAGGGATGGTAACAGCAGAGAGCTATTACCACCCTCAATCCCAAGGGACAAAAGAGAGAGCAGAGAAGAGAACAACGTAGCAGGCAGCCCCACAGAAGGCCCACAGGCAGCCTCTGTGGTAGACAGAGGCAGCCAGCCCACTGTGGTCAAACAGGGGGTGTTCAACCCAGGATCTCACTCACTCTCCCTTCTCCTTCTAATCTCCTTCTCACACCTCCATTAGGCCAGAGTGCCAGAGAGTCCACAGAAGCAGTCCATACAACCTAGCTGCCTAGGACACACAAGAGGGTGGAAAAGGGAGATTGCACAGAAGAATTGAAAACCAACACGAGGTGTGTCAAAATAACACTGTTATGTGGCAATATATGGGAGCCCAGTGAAATGAAGCACACTGCTAGAATTGCTCAGCGAGAGAAAACTCTTCCGGTTGGAGTAATTAGGAAATATTTTCAACAGGAGGCAGTGCTATCCAATGGTGGTCGCTAGGTGTTGGAGGAAAGAGGAATTGGTTAATGGGTACGGTTTCGGTTTGGCAGTATGAAAAGACTTCTGGAGATAGGTTGCACAACAACATAAATACAGTTACCACTATAAACCGCACACTTAAAACGGCTAAAATGGTAATTTTGTGTTATGTATACTTTACGACAATGAAAATTTTTTTAAAGGGAAGCAGTATATATTAGTTGGATTTTGTTATTATGGCAAAAACTTTGCTAAGTAGAAATGGAGATATGAAGGGGAGATAGAATAAAGAATAATTCAAATACAAGACTTTCTACTCAGAGCTGAAGGGAAAAATATAAGCATTCCTGAGTACTAGCTATTAAATTTCAAAGGAATGAGAAGAAAGTAAAATACACTTCTAAAAAAAAATTAATGGGGCAGAGTGTAAGAGTTTCTCTAATACGAGCTGTGTTTTATATAAGTACAGAAAGCAGAAATACCAGGTGTATAGATTCTGAAAATATAAATTTATACCAGGGTTGCAGATATAAATAATTTATGATGTTCAGTCAGGAATTAAGCAGACTCTTAGGCAAGTGTACTAGTTTCCTATCGTTGTTATAATAAATTAGGACAAACAGTGGCTTAAAAGAACACAGGTAGGTTCATTACCTTAGATTTCTAGAAATCAGAAATAAAAAATAGGACTCAACAGGCTAAACTCAAGATGTTGGTAATGTTGGTGAGGCGATGTTCCTTCTTGAAGGCTCTGGGGGAGAAACCATTTCCTTGCCTTTTCCAGGTGCTTTAGACAATCCAATAGTTTGTCTCCTATAAAATTATTGTTGCTTCATAACTAACATAAGGCTTTCAGATTTAATCATTTGAAATAAAATGGGGGAAAATATAGCCGGAATCTCAGAAAGCCTATGTTTGTGAATGGAAGAAGTACTTTAATAAGTCAATTAGGATCAGTGAGTGACACACCCAAGTTTCATGACTAACAATAGAGGATATGACATGAATGGAGAGTAACTTCTTTTTATTATTATGGTGACATTGATTAATGAAATCCAATAAATTTCAAGTGTACAATTCAACAATAAGTCATATATATATTGCATTGTGCATTCACTACCCATAGTTAGATTTCTTTCTGTCACCACATATTTGACCCCTTTTAGCTCATCTACCTCCCCGCTCCTCCCCCCACCTCCCTCCCCCGTCTCCTCTGGTAACCTCTAGTCTACTGCCCATGTCCATGAGTCTTGGAGAGTAACTTTTAACATCCATCAATTCTATAGAGCTCACTAATGCTTTTTGAACAGGTACATTATCGGATAGAAACAAAAACAGGTATAGCTGCTTTACTTAAAGTTTTCTTCAGAATAAAATAAAACTAAACTTAGGGACAAAGAAAGAAGATACTAATCTTTCGTAGTCAGGAGACAAATGAGTGTCAAATTTCAGTTCAGAGAACCAAACCAACTAGTCCAACTCCTTTTTAGAAAATAAATAGAAAATGGTATCCCAATATATGGATAATTTAAGGCAATATATAATAGAGTCACTGAAGAATAGGTGGGTGACTCGGGCAATTTTTATTCAGTCTTTGGCAACATCATATGTTTTCTTTCCCCATTCATTTCTCCTTAGCTCTATCAAAGCCTTTCAGTAGCTTAACTTAGTCTGAAATTATCTATTGTGTGGGAATCACTGTGAGGAAAATCACTGTGAGGATAAGTAGTCATTTAGTCTTCAAATGCATATTCATTAATTTAATAAATACTTTAATGGTCTGATATGTTTAAAATACACAATGCTGTAATAAATTAATAAGAAAAGGTGCTTTCCTTAAAAGATCTTATGATCTAGAATTATTCGGAAAATATTAAAATCCTTAAAGAAAGATCAAATTAATCATTCAGACAAAGTGATTGATGGAGCACCTACGATGAGCTCAGAGCTGTGTTCTGTTCTAGAATGGTTAGGTTAGCAAGCCAACAAATTAAATAACTCTGCAACTTTCTTTCCCATTGAGAGTAAATGCTATTGACACATCTAGCTTTCTCCCAATCAAAAAAAGGATGCTATTAAATTCCACCCTAAATTTTCCACAATGATATTATGGCAGATTATCAAAAAGATCATCAGAAGAACATTTCTACCTGTCCTCATAGGCCAAAACTAAGGACCTGAGTACCAACATCTCGAGGAGCATTTAGTTATGTGGACAGTTGCTTTCCTAAATTAAATCTACAGTGTGCAAATTCTCTTCATGACTTATATGTGGTCTATCGTAGTCTGAATTTCTATTTTAGATCTGGAAAGATCTGTATATTCTGCCTCTATTTTACAGATGAAGACTCAGACCTAAAGACTTTAGAGACATTTCCAACATCAATTAGCTAGTCAGAGACACTTACTGACATTTTTTCAAGTGCTTTTAAGTGCTAGACAATGTGGTATTTTATATGCAGTAATTTTCACCAAAAAAAAGAACCCTAGGTAACTGTTTACATTCTCATTTTATACAGGAGAAAACTGATCCTCTAAATGTTGTAGAAAGTACCCAGTGTCAGACCCTTAAGGCTACAGTTGGCCCTCAGCATCCACTGGTTTCACATCCATGGATTCAACCACCTTTGGATTGAAAACAGTATTTTCGATCCATGGTAGGATATCTACAGATGCACAGGGCTAACTAGATGCATTTTTCTACCCCATCTTATACAAGGGCCTTGAGCATCCACAAATTTTGGTATCTGAGAGGGGTCTAGGAACCAATCCCCCATGGATACCAAGAGATGACTGTATATAGCGCTGTGGATCAAACACAGATTTCCCTGATAACATTGCCCATTCTCCTAAACACTCTTCTATATTGTTTTGTTGCTGATACCCAGTTCCATACTTTACCCATTAAACTACATGAATAAGTCTATATTATTATACATCAAAAATAAAGTCTGAATGCTTACCTGTCCTTCCAAAACACTGAGTGACTGTCAGTGAGAGTATACTGAAGATGCTATTCTATAATATTAACTATAAGATGAAAGTTTTCTTACCTTAATAGCTTATAAGGACATTTTCTTTAAACTTAAAAAAAATAAAAGTCCAGAAATAAAGTTGCCAAACTAATTTTAAACTGTATGTATTGTATCACTTTTCAATGTCAATGCACACAGCATTGTGTATAGAACTAAAAATAAAACCTTTCTGATATCTCGTATGTTGACTAAGACCAAGATAGAGCTTCACCATGGTCTGTTCCAGGGTTTTCTAACCCTGGCCCTAAGGACTGGATAATTCTTTGTTGTGAGGGTTTCCTGTGTGTTGCAAAATGTTTAGTAGTATCCCTGGCACCATCCCGCTAGATGCTAATAACACCCTCCCCCTTCAATTATCACAACCAAAAATGTCTCCAGACATTGCCAAGTGTCCTGGAGATGGTAATGGAGTGATAATCACCTGCAAATGAGAATCATGGGTCTTTAGGAATGAGGTACATAATCTGGCTCCTGCCCATGTGTTATGTTCTGCTTCTTATTCAATTCTTTCTAGTATCACGGGTCTTTCCTTCATATACACCATACGTAGCCCCTTCAGAGCAAAAACCTAGTCTTAGCACTTCATAACAACTCTATACTGTGTGTTCTATTTCTATATCCACTGTATGTATGAAGAATATGAGGCATGAATAAGTTGAGTAATTTTGTTTAAGGTCACACACTACTAAATGGCAGAATTGAGAGTCCCACCCAGGGAGACTACCTCTAGAGCCATGCTCTTTCCTCTTTTTGTACTGTAGAGATCAGGGATATATAGCTTGAAAAAGAAAATATTACCATCGCTCTTTGCAGCTGATACAATTTTCTAACTAACAAATCTAGAAGAATCAACTGAAACTTTATTTGAACTACTAAGAGAATTCATATAAAAGGTAAATGCTACAAAGTCAGCAGATATTGTGTTCACTAATTCTTAAAATTAAAAAATTTAAGAAAAATAAGAGAATAATAAATAAATTTAATGTACATGTAACATGGAATAATATTGAGATTTTATAAATAATGAAGTAGATTTAACTATATTTATCACAAAAGATAATCTTTTTAAAGTTATAAAACAATATGGAATGAAAAAATAGAAAACATTTTACCTTATGTACTTTTCATATATAAACTACTGGTATTTGAAAACAAGCATACATTCACTCATACATTATTTTATATTTTTAATTTTACAAATGCAAAATTAATATACCACTTATATGTAATAATTTATTATTTTCCAGAAAATGAAGTTTTCTCCTCAAAAAGATTCAACTTTTTAAAAATACGGTTATATGCCATTGCCTGGGTCAGCCACAAGGAAGCTAATAGTGCCCTTTTCTTTGACTATCCTGGAATATACCAACTTGTGGAAAAATCCAGCAATGTATTGCACTTCAAAGATCAGAATGAAAGGTAGCATAGTCAACAGAATCCGACAAACCTGGGTTCAAAAACACCTAATTTATTAAGTGACTGGATTTAATGCCTTCATCTCTTAGTCTCTTTGTATGTAAAAAGAAAAGAAAGAAAGAGAGAGAGAAGGAAGGACGGACGGACAGAGAAGGAGGAAGGAAGGAAGGAAGGAAGAGAAAGAAAAAAGGAAGGAGAGAGGGAGGGAGGGAGAGGGGGATGGAGGAGAAGGAAGGAAGGAAGGAAGGAAGGAAGGAAGGAAGGAAGGAAGGAAGGAAGGAAGGGAAACAAACACACACAAGTAAGTATGTAAGAATAAAGAGGTAGCAGTTAATTTCCATAGAGAAGTGGTGTAGCAAAATAGTTAGGGATGCTCTCTGGAGCCGGTCTGCCTGAGTTCAAATCATAGCTCCATCACTCATTTGCTGTGTGATCTTGGTCCAAATAACTCAAACTCTCTGTATTTCAGTTCTCTATCTGAAAAATGAGGATAGTAACAGAACATGGTTGTAGGAGCATTAAGCAAACAAGCACACGCAAATCACACCAAACAGTGCCTGGCACATCATAAGTGCTGCATAAACACCTTCTATAACTGCTACTGCTAAGCCTGCAATTCTTGCCATTTCTTCAAGTTCTTTTTTAAAATCAGACATTGTAGAAGAGCCCATGGCTGATCTGAGATCTTTGCACTGGACCCCAAGAGACTTATGGGGGAACAGATGACTGTAGCACTGAGTTCAAGAATGTACCCGGAACCAGGGTGTACTAGCCTGGAAAGTCTATCATGGATGAGGGTATTTTTAATTCCTGAATATACTCTACCCCATAAATATACTGTGTTCTATATTCTCCATGATCATTAAGGTGCACCATGCGGAGGTCTCTGGCAAGTATCAGACTAGGTTACATGCAGGACTATTCCATCTCATAGACCTAGAAAAAGACAATGAATGCTTCCAGACGGGATCCTCAGCCGCTCAGACCTTACCATGTGCAATGATGCTTCTCCAGCTGAGGTTTAGAACCACCTGTACCTCTCTCTATCCAAGAGAATGTTGCTGATCCATCTCTCTGCCATGTTTTGGCTAGGCTTTCTCTAAATTCCTTAGATACATAGACCTTGGTTGTTCTACTAAGTGATGTATGTACCTGGTTTTTGCCCTTTATTGATATTTATTAGTAGTGTGGTAAGCCCTTAATATGGCATATTCTTGAATGTCCTCTTTCTCTATACGCAAAGATTTTGGCCTGCAATTACAACTTCATAACCAGTCCTAACCAGTATATCTTTCTCCATTGTGTCTTACCCTGTACTTTTCAAGTTCCATTCACAAAATCTGTTACCTTTCTTTTGTTTTATTTTTATT
Organism: Pteropus alecto; assembly: GCF_000325575.1. Taxonomy (NCBI): domain Eukaryota; kingdom Metazoa; phylum Chordata; class Mammalia; order Chiroptera; family Pteropodidae; genus Pteropus; species Pteropus alecto. The sequence continues at coordinate 2,881,628 of NW_006441953.1, read as the reverse complement.
GCTCCTTCCTATATGAGAGTTGTTTTTGTTTTTATTTTTGTACCATGGACATACGGGTGTATTCTGCCTTCCCCAGTTTCTCTTCTTCAAATTCTAACTTATTTTATGGTCCTGTTTCTTTCTAATTAAATAGAAAACTAAAATTTCCCTAAATAACCTCTAAGAGGAATTCATCCAGTAAATATAAACATATTATTCCAAAATAACCTTAGGAATCATTGTTTTCACCTCTCCTTTACTTTTATTCCATTTAATTACTTTAACCCTATGACTAAATACTGCTCAAGAATATAAAACAAGTCTCACTGAAGCACCACACAGTTGACTGCCCTGAGTAGGCATGTTTCAGATGCTCTTCATCGTTCCTTCTTCCCCTCTTTGCTATTGTATGCTTTTTCCATTTCACTCTTAATGGTTCCTCCTTCACTTCAATCATGCCCTGCCCTGTTAACCTGCTCTCCCCAAGTTCTCATTTATGATTAGCTCATTCTAGAAATTAAAATGAAATGACTCAGTTCTTCTTGCAGCTCTTCCTCAAAACTCTCTTTTCTCTCATAACTGTTCCATGTACTCACATTTTTCTTCTGCCCATATAATTTCTTCCAAAACATTGTAGGATATCTCCTGTGAGAGAAATAATTGTATTTCATCATTATGAAGCAGTATAATTTCATTTACTGAGCATACTTTTCTAGAATTATAAAATTAATCAACAATAAGGGTAGGATTAAAATAAAGCTCCAGTTATAAACCACCCTGATGCTTTCATCAGTGCCTATGTGAGTGCCTTGTTTTGTAACACGTAACTATGCCAACCATCATCTGCATTTGATTACGGCCTGAACTCATTCCTATGAGTCTCACAGACAAAATCCCTTTAGTTTACTTTACTTAAGCCTTTTCTGCAGACTTAAATGCAGTTGGCATAGGGGAAGGAAAGTATAGCGTGTTCAAAGCAAAGCAAGATTTCAGTGCAGGGTTGAGGCAGAGGGTAGGTAGATAGAAAGAGGCTGAAATGGGAGGTTTATTATTCCTTTATCAAAAACATACTGAACACCTTAAATGCACTAGGCACTGGGTGCTCGAGACACATTAGCAGTGAAATTAGGGACATTACTACCGGCTTTTTCTACACAATACTAGGTAGCTTAAATTTTTTCTTCTAGGTATTAGAAACCATATAATGATATTAAAGGAAGAATTGCTATGATCTCATTTTTAAAATGGTTGATTATATTGTAGAGCAGGGACTGAAGCAGAAAAGATTACATAAAAAGAATATTGTAAAGTTACAATTTAAGTTATCAAGGTAAAGGACCAATGAGGTGACCAAACAATGACAGAGGCAATGGGATTGATTAGGAAATGTCCACAAGACATAATCAACAAAACGACATGGTTAAATGATAGGAACTTGAAAGTATTAACGATTTTTTTTATTTTTCAATATGAAACTAATAAAATGACTTCCTAATCCCTTTGAATTAAAATTATTTTATTAAATATTTTATAACCATATACCAGTAACTATTACAATTTCGCAAATATTTTAAATTAAAACATGAAAATCATATTCATGAATTCATTGGGAGACTTTAATAATATTTACTCTTTATTTTCATAATTAATAAACTATGACAATAGAGCATAAATAAAACCAAGAGTAAAATAAAGGTTCTTTAAGATAAAATATTGGTTTTGGGGGGGAAATTGAGAACAATCACTGATGTTGCTATTATGTCCTGTTTTTAATTAGTCTATATAATCAACTCAAGCCTCTCTTTTGCTCCTATTTTTTTACAAATTCATTAGCAATAATAGTCACTGAGACAAAGTATCTCTAAATGTCTTCAATAGAAGTAACACTAAATAAATAACTTTGTCCATATTTGTTTAAGAAACACCTAAATATAATTACCTTGTTTTAGCTAATTTAAGTAAATTTTTTTAAGTTTAAAATATACCTGCTTAAAATATACATGTTTCTTTTATCAAACATGTAAGTTTCACCTTTTGACTTCTAAACACCAAATAATTCAAGGATAATATGTCAGGCAGCTGTAAATATTTAAGTTCTACATACTTAGAGAATTCTTAAGACCCAGCATTGCCTTTCTAATTCCACATTGATTTGATGCTTTGTGCCAGATACTTTCACACCTGTTGCCTTGTTCACAACCATCCTGAGAATGAGAATTTTACAAATGAATAAACTAAAATTTCTAAAAATAAGCTATTTCCTAGATCACGTGATTCATAAACAGTAGAAATAACCATTTCAAATCTTGTACTGTTCTATATTGCTAAGATATCATTCCACATATGTACATTGTCATGCACAGTGATATAGTTACAGCAAAATTTAATAAAGTTCCAGATGAAAAATTTAACAAATTATTTGGAAGGCAGAATGTTCTCCTGTTTTGAGTGTGAGAAATACTTCACCTTCCTTATATCTAACATGCAAGCACTCTGAGGGCCTAAGCCAGGTCATTTTTACTGCAAGTTTGCAATCATCTAACTTATTACTATGGCCCTCCAGAACCACTTAGGGCAGGAGCTTCTAGACTATCTTTCAGCAAAATAACAGAAATGTTCTCATAAAACATTTCTTTCTGTGCTGTAGAGATATCTCAGAGCATATGGCCACTCTCTGGTTCAGTTCCAGGTTCTTCTTTGTGGCTTAAATCACCCTTTGTAGAATTAGACATCAATAATGTTAGAACTATAGATGGGGTCCTATAAGATATAGGAAGCTGAGTAGAGAGGACAAGTTAATAAGCTAGAAAAGTACAGGCTCATACTGGTGTCCTTGCACACTCGTTGCAGAGTTTCTTTGAGTAATATGATACAGAGAATAGTTGGATTACCAAATGGTTACCAGGGTTATATATGTAAAAAATAAAATAACAGAAAAAAAAAAAGAGAAAAGTTTAAATACCATCTCTTTTCATAATATAAATAACACTGGAAGAGGAAAAATTAAAACAATTTCCTTCTAGAATCTGTATGAAAAGCAAAATAATTTTATTATTCTATTCACAGTAGGCAAATTCTCTCAAATGATTGACGTAAACAAACTAAAGTACTTTGTAAGTGTACTTCCTTAATAATAACTTACAGAATATAGGAAAACAACATAATTACTTTTACCAGTGTTATACAGTTTGATGTTATCAACCAACAGTGAGGGAAACCATTTATTAAGAGAGTGAAAATGGAGCTGCAAGACCTTATGATTAAATAGAGAAATAAGCCAGAAAGACTTCCATTTACCCTTATTTCTTCTCCTCCATTACATACAATCCCAACTCGATTTGTTGAGTTAATATTTTTATAGGAATTGAACAGTCATCCCCAAGTCTTCTAGACCAGAAAGAAAATCTTGAACAGAAATCATTATAAAACATGTTAGAAAAAGTATTTGGGGTATTCCTACTTTATTAGCTGATTTATTCACCACAATGATTAAACATTCATTAACTCTGATGTACTCAACAAATGTTAACTATTATTATTACCAGGGACTTTTCACAAGGGCAGGACAGTCTCTGGAGAATTTAAAAGCATTGACAAAGCTGATTTAAAATTAATCTGCTTTTTATTATCACAGTATGCCAGTAATTCTAAATAATGGGAATGATAAGTGCTCCTTTCCTCCAAAAACTGATGTTGTTCTAAGTTTTAAATAATTGCACAGATGACTAAGGAGTTTTTGAATTAACTTTTAAGTACAACAATAATAAAAATTCTACAATGTAAATAAAGGAAAGGGGGAGGAAGAAAGGAGAAAAGAGACGATTCCATGAAGTAGAAGAGGCAGAAGCCGGATTAGAATGGGTTGGTAAGTAAATGGTAGGTGAAGAATAGAGAGAGAAAGTTAAGACATCATTTTTATGAAAAAAATTTAGGGGATTGGGGGATCAAGGATTAGATTTTCAAAATGAATGACATAAGAGCATATTGAATACAAGTGGAAATAATCCACTAGAAATTTATGACATTATTACTCTAAAATAAAAGATCTTGAAAATTGAGAGAAGCTGGGATCTGAAGCACGAGCAAAATTATTGGCTATTGATAGGCTTTAAAGGAAAATAAAGAATATGATATACATTCTCTCATAGAGATAAGATCACAGCTATAGAGATAAGAAAATGAAAACACCCCTGTGTAGTTATTTCTCTTTTCTCAATGAAAGCCAGATGGCAGCTAAAAGGAGATGTTACATAGGTTACAAGGCAGCAAATAGAGTCGGAAACTAGATAAGGGCCAAAATGTGAATGAAATCATAAAGCAGATAATAGGGAATCAAAAGATTTATAGACACAGCAATGCAATAATTAACTCTATATTTTAGAAGAGTAACTGTGGTAATATGGATGATAGAGTTGAGAACAGTTAATATAAAATAATACATGGTTGAAAAGGGCCCCATACTAGGGCACAGATAGGAAAGATTTTATTGAGGTGAGGCAGGGGAAGGGCAGCAGGTTGGGAGAGCTAGGGAAGGGGTGGGGGGACCTGGGTGTGCGAGTGTGCATGCTTATTTATCTGTCTCCTCCACTAGAATGTAAATTCCATAAGGGCAGAGACTTTTGTTTACTATTTTTGCCCAGGAGATTCTTAAGAAATATTTGTGAAATGAAATATTCGTGAGCACATAAATAGACTCCTAATAAATGTTTAATTAAATTTCCTTAGACTCAAGATATTTTTTTCTATGAATAATGAAATCATTTTTTTTTCCTGGTCCTTTTCAGTCCACTGTAATGTATTCTGGTGATACTACGCATTTTGACACTTTTCACACCAATTTTGATTCCAGACTTTTTACTCTTATTTTTAAAGAATTATTTATGACAATAATAATCTGAGACAAAGCATAATTAAACAAAATAGCAGGCCACAATATTCCATTAGATTATATTCTTATTTCTCTCCTCCCACTAGAAGTAAGCGCTATGAAGACAGATATTCTTTTTGTTACTGTTGTTGATTTCTTTCACTGATGTATCCCTTAGTTCCCAAAACGTGTCTGGTACATAGTAGACTGAATTAATGATTTTTGATGTAGAGTGAAGAAAAGAGTGAAGTCGAAGAAAATTACAAAGATTTATGGCCTCGAAAGATAGATAATGCTAACATTAATCGAGAATAAAGGAAACAGTTTTGGAGGAGAAAATAATGAGTAGGTTTGGGAATATATGTTTGAGATAAAGGTGTATCACATTAGGACATGCTTTATAAAACAAGTACCTGTTGAAATGACTTCTAAACTAAGTTGCCTAACTCCCCTTAGTCCACCAGCATGGGGAAACCCAGTTAACACCCTTTAAGCTAGGCACATTAAGTACATTTTAAAAGAAAAGTGAGAAAAATCACCCCTCTATTCTTCCACCCCTGAGCCCAAGATAAGACATAATCGCAACTCTCTCTCTCTCTAAACGTTCTTCCTTGAGATGGAAATGACTAGACATGTTTATAAAGTTAACGTCCCCTTTTGGACCCTGACTGCCTCTTCCTGGACCCCCATCTGTTTCTCAGTAAAAGGAAGTGATCAAGGGCAAGCTGGATAGCAAAGCACAGTATTCTGACACATACAATAGGAAAATCCAGGTAGAATTTCTGTGTTTCAAAGACAAAATACAAATTTTACATTTCAAAAAAAAAGAGGATTTTTTTAAGTTTTACCAAGAGTAAATCAAATTTTAAAAAATGGATATTAATACCAAAGACTAGCAAGGTAAATGTTACAAAGAACTACAAAATTAAATTCAAACTGTGTAATGCTTGATATTACAGTTCCAGTTTCCTCTCTCATATTTAAAAATATGATAACATTTGCCAATTACAATCTAACTTAAACACTTTAATAGTATGATAACATTTGCCAATTACAATCTAACTTAAACACTTTATAGTCAAACCACCCAAGAAAGCAATTCTGTACCTTAATGACATCATCATTGGTAGTTCAGAAACACCAAAAGCTCAAATGCATTCATAACAATAAAAAAAAATTGGGACTTCACATATTATCTCTGTATTGAGACTGTACGAAAGCTATTTACTTAGCATTACCTAATTTAGACTATTTATCATTATCATTTTATGTAGAACAAAAAGTTTACTTGTTGCTCAGTCTGAAGATCCTCTTAAGCAGCAAAGTACTATGAATCTATCTGAGAGAAATGTTGCTCTTCATTTAAATTTAGGCTGAAAATAATCCAAAGGAGCTGATTAATCCTCCAGATTAACTTCAAGATTTGGAGTCACAGCAGAATGTGCATGTAAATATTCTCTCAGTCCCCTGCAGGAAGGCAGTAAGAATTCTGCAGGGTATAAACTCCTGCTTTCTCCAGCCTTTCCAGGGAGCATCACTGAAAATATGTCAGCTGGATCAGATTTCTCTATTCCTCAGCCAGTGTGATTCAGGAATAAAAGTACAATAACAACCTCAGCCACACCAACCTAATGGGACTGTCATTGTACCAGACATGAGTCTTCAATTGTTTCAGCTGCAATTTTCCCATGAATTTTCTCCTCTCTCCACTTTAAGAATCTATTGAATCCATCTTTGAGTCTCCATTTTGTGTTGGTTTCCCTACCTAGTAGAAGTAATTATTTAGCTAATATTTGTTGAATGTCAACTATATGCTGGGTTTTTTTTTATAGCACTTAACATTCATTAATTTCTTAAATTCTCACAACAATCCTATGAAGTAGATATCATTATCATCCCTTTCTCATAAATGAGGATATTGAGGCACAGGGAGATTGAATAAGTTGCCCAAAATAACACAGTAAGTAAAACTGAAATTTAGACCCAGGTCATCTGGCCCCAGGGACCATTCTCCTAACCACTACATTATGCCTCACTATGAATGACCTCTTGCTTGAACTCTTACTTATTTGGTGTCTGAGGCCATGTTTCCTCTTGACAGCTGTCACTCATCTAAGATGGGGAGGGATATCCTACATGCAGTAGGAATTATGCTGACTGTTGCAGGCTAGTGTTCTACTATGAATACAATATTGGCTCAAAACTTTACTGCTATGGTCTACTTGATTTGTGGCATCAAATATGACTGCATTTTTCTTATATCTAGAATCAGCATATTAATCCTCCTGCTTAGAACAAATGTCCAGACCACAGTTAACTTGCCATTCTTTGTACAGTTCATTGTAACCTTTCAACTGCCTCAGGGTTCACTGGTATAACCCATTTAATTTCTCCAACCACAGTTCTACTTAGTCTAGCTTCCACCCCACTCCCCTCTGGCCTATTTGGTGATTTGAGTTACATGACAGAGTAGATTTATACATTAGAATTCAGACTTCTACAAGAAAACACAAATAGATGAATTACAGCACCGAAGAATGAAATCTGTGGAAAATGGTCCCAAGGAAAAAACAACCCAATGAGAGTATGCAGCAACAGGGATGGGAGAGAAATTAATATGTATCAAGCAACCATATGCCACAGACATTGTTCTAGCTGGAGTTATATCAGTGATCTCTTTAATCTGTATCTACAAGAAGAACTTTGAGGAAGCAAAACCTTTGGGGAAGCAAGATTGTAGTCAGCTTTGGTAGGTCGAACAGAGTAAAAGAGTCAATGGAACTCAAGGAGGCTCATGATAAGGATTAAGATAGTAATAAAAGGTATTTACCATATGCCACACAGTATGCAAACACTGTAAGACATTTTAATTATATGAAGTCATTGAATCCTCAGAACATTCTTATATGGTAGGTGGTAGTATCTTAATTTTAGGATAAAGAAGCTAAACCTCAGAGTCTGAGTAACTTACCCAAAGTGTCACAAAATTAATGTAAATAGCAATTAATGAAATCTCAATTTTATTGGTTGAAAAGGCTATCATCTTTCCTAAATTCTATGATCAGTGTAAAACAAGATCAGGACCAGCTACAATAGCCATTGCAAATGAGCAAGTTCCTTAAAACATGAAAGAGACAGCAGCCCTGGAAAAAATCACGGGACTGTTTATGGCCATGGTGGCAGTGAAGCCAGCAAAAGCAGTAACATTGGCAATAGTGTTGGACTAGAATCTGCAGAAATAGCCACGAAAATGAGACTAATGGAAGGCACAAGAGCAGCTGAAGCCAGAAATGAGACCCCAGCAATGCTAGTGATACTAACTAGAATCCCAACATGGGGAGGAAGATACTCAGCACCAGGTGAAGACAAAAACCACTGAATCGCCCCAAACTGGGGAAGGTCAAGCCTATGCCCTTGGGCATCAGCCTTTGGCTTCCCATGGGCAAACTTAGTCTGTAAAATGATATATAATTACTGTGGATTTAATTGGTTATTGAATTCTTCCTATTCTCCCTTTTTAGTACCTATTTACTCTCTTCATCCAGATTACTTCTGCCCAGAGAGTATTTCATTGGAACTATCACAGTAATCTAAAATCTTCCTGCCACTTCTAATCCAACTTCTAAACTGTTGCCAAAAGGTGAACCTGATCATGTCACTCCCCACTGAAGACACTATGATCATCAAGATAATGTCCAAAACCCTCAGGAAAGCTGTTTTTTTTCTAATGATACCACTTATACCATCAAGTTATTTCTTGCTTATGTCCTTTTGTTTTTCTACACCTTCTATCATTTTCCTCTTTCCCCATTTTTACTCTCCACTCTACCTAACCAACTGGAGAACACAAAATCAAGGCTTAGTTTAAACATTATTTCCTTTATGAAGTATTTTAATGACTCAGAATTAACCACTCTCCTTTCATAAATATATTTAGATAAATAATAAATAGATGATATGTAGACAGATGATAAATGATGATAGATAGATGATATATACATACATACATACATACATACATACATACATACATACATACATGATAGGATAGTCTGGAACATATTTGCTAAGCATTGAATGCTAGGAAGAAGAAAAGAAGGAAAGAAGGAAGAAAGAAAAGGACAGAAGAGAGGGCGGGAAAAGGAAGGAAGGAAGGAGGAGGGAGTAAAGAGAGAGGGAGAAGAAGAGAAAGGAAAGAATGTAAAAATAACAGTTAAGGTTTGATAGCTATATGATCTTAGAAACTATAATCAAAAATATATTCATGTCACAAAATTAAATGCAAAGATTCTTCCAATGATCTTGCTCTATATATGTGAGTTCACCAGAAAAGACTTACAAAGTTCATTCAACATGAGAATCCTCTGATTTCAGCTTCTGTAACAATAACAATATTATACTTAGTATGTGCCAGATGCTCTATTATGTCCTTTTTAAAGTGTCTTTTTAATCCTCACAACAACCCAAGAGGTAGATGCAGTTAATTCTACCGTATTAATCAAGAAATTAAACCAGGGAAGTTTGCCTACAGCCTGTGCATTGCTAGCAAGTGATAAAGGGAGAACAAATTCAGGTATATTCCAATTCCAAAGCTTGTGCTCTTAAATTACACCCTAACTATCCACTTGGTCCTTTGATTTCCAGACTCTCCTGGATTTTTCTGCTCAAAGCAGTCCACTCCATTTCTGTTTTCTGTATGCCATGCTGCCGTCTCCTCTTCTTTCCTCTGCCAGCGAATTATAAGTTAGTGGCAGTATTTCAGTTGTGCTTTGGGGATCTGTAGCATTTCTTCACTCTTAGCACACTCTAAGCACACTCTGAGCACACTTTTCAAATATCTCAGTAGACCTAAGAATTAGAGCATGTGTTCATTTAACAGAAAACTATAGCATTTTGTACATTGGTAATGTAGGTAAATAGCCTTTATGTCTACAATGGAAATGATGGAGTTTAGAGTGAAGTAAGTAATTTGTTAAGAGGATATCATACATTCATTCATTCATTCATTCATCAATTCAAAAAAATATTTATTTAGTACTTTAATAACCAGTCCTAGGTGCAATGGATTATTAAGGGGAAGAGTAGGAAAAAAAGTTAATGGGAACCACACTGGAAAGGAAGAGGTTGGGAAATCTAACCTATTCCTTCAAACCTTCAAAAAACAGGAGTCTGTCTTTTTCACAAAAGTACATGTTTGAGGCTATTCATGAATTGTTTGCTTCACAATATTTATCTGACAATAAAAGATACTCCTGAACTAAGTGAATCTCTGTTCTGAATGATCCAGTGTGTTTTCTAGCAGAGGTCAGACTCTAGCTTTCTGAAGATTTATTTATGTTTGTCTGAAAGCAGCTTTAGTATTCCAGAGCACTGAGAAAGGTTTAGACTAGTAACACTTTAAAAATGGGAATATAGAATAATGGTTACATAATCCCTCTTTAGCAAGATGTTATAATACAATCACAGAATAATCATAAATCAAAAACTCAGATTCATAGATAGTTAAAACATTATAAACAATGAATTAGGACATATAAACAATGAGTACAATAATTGCTTTATTTTAAATTATAATGAACTTCACACTAAAACATGCTAAAAATTGTAGACTTGAAGCTAAAAGATTGAAAAAATGTACAGAAAATTTATAAGAGAGCTATAAAAGTATTACAGGTTTGGAAATCATATATCTTGAGAAAGATTATGTGAGCTGAAAATTCACAACCTAAAGGACCAAAGGTTGAAAATAATTTATTAAGCGTTAAAGTATGCAGTGTCTTCAAATAAAGGATGAAAACAATCATTATTTAATTCTTTAAATGGCAGTCGGCAAGCATAAATATATCATCAGAACTGGCATTCATATTTTTATCATCATTGTAGAATATATTGAATGTGTGGTATATGACAGCTGTGCTCAATGCCTTACATATATTATCTCATTTATGCTGAAAACATACTTTGGTTTTAATAACTCCTTTTGAGAGATTAAGAAACTAAGGCTCATAAATATTACATAACCTGCTCAAGTTCACATACTGTGGTAAGGGGAAGAGCGAGACTAGAATATTTCACTCCAGAGCCAGCGCTATGAACCATTACACAAAGATTATTCTAAGAGTGAACAAATTGAAATAGTTTAATGCTTAACTCTTGCCCTATACCATCTATGGTAAATCACTTAAAGGAGGATTTAGTTTCCTCATCTATAAAATGATGAATTGAGGTAATAATCTCTAAAATTTCTCTCCACCCTACAATTTGAAGTTCTAAGATTTAGAGAAACTGGCTGGCATCTACCTGGGCATTGAGAGTGTATTAAAGATTGAACTGTTCCAAGAAATTCAAAATTGTTTATTGTTGTCTCTGTCTTCAGAGGTTTATATTGTATTTAGAGTGATGACAAATATGTGAAAAGTTGACACAGAAGTTATGTAATTGTTCAAGAGAGCAAAAATACCATGGAGAAAATAAGTTCTGCAGGAGTTCAGAGAGGAGGGAATAGCTGGAGAGAGAAGACATTAAGGTGAAGAAAGGATGTGAGTGAGAAAATTAACCACGAAAGCTTGGATCTATGTATGCAGAAGCATACTTAATGGCACACATATTGTGTGTCAAGCACTACACCAGCTATTTTGTTACAGTACTTTATTGAGACTTCAAGATGCTAACTCTGTTGTACAGGTCAGGGTTCTAAGATTCAGAGGGATGAAGTAACATCGCTAGAAGCTCACAAAGAATATTTAACTGAGCTAAGATAAAAACAAAGGTTTATATAAATCCAAATCCAGTCACTTGGCACTATATGATGCATTCATAGACACAACTTCCGGAGCAAAATTGTGAGGCAAAACAATGCCAAAGCAGTCCAGTGGACTACAAGGAAACCACTCTGATATAGAAGCTGGGACAGCAGAGTGAGGCCAGATCACAGAGGGCTTCTCAGTCGGGAAGCCCAAACCTAAACAATAAATGTGGTTGAAAAAAATAAGTGAATCCAAGGCAAGGGAAGAAGAGAATGCACTCAACCAGAAAGATAATTACAGCTGTTCCATTTTACTATAGTTGCAAAGTGACAGCTGACTCTATTTTTCCCACTGATTTAATTTAACTTACAAGGTGCTTTTATAAATTGTAAATAGTTGAAACTTAATAATTAGAAATAAAGACACCAAAATTTGTCTTTTTAAAAAATATCAGACCACTTAATATTAGATGTTCACTTATTGTCATTCCCAGAAGACAGCAAGTACTTGCTTCTACAAACGGGGCCTGAACTCAATCTAATCAGTTCCCAGTCCAAGAGTGACTCTAATTTCTTCTGCTGGCACCTGAAGGCAGCTGAGTTTGTAACCTCTGTTTAGAATCGATTAGATTAGTCCTAGATATTAGAAGGAACAGTTTGAAATTGGCATTTTGAAATCATTAAGTTAGATGTACAGGAAAAAACTTGTTTGCATTTACATATAATATGGCCAAAAAAATACATGATAGGATTATGAATGACTTTGCTGTTTTTATTTCTTCAATAAAAAGAAAAGAGAAAGCTTTAAAAACACATAAAAATTGTCACTGTTAAGAGAAAAGAAGGGTAAAGAGATGGGATTAGGTTTTACAGTGTACATTATTATTTTAATTATTAAAAAAAGTCAAGCATAGGTGAGATAATGTTGTATCTATTTAATTTGCAAATTTGGTACATAAGAAACATTATTTTATGTATATTTCTTATTTTTAAGAAAACATTTCAGAATATGACAAATAAATGGTAGATAGATGTTAGACAGATATACAGAATTCTGAAACATATTTCTAATCTCTCTTAATTGTCTCATGATGGACAAGTACTCAGTTGGAAATAGAAAAAACATTTTATCAACAATAAAATGTTAAAGGTGCTTTGACACGTTTTTATTTGAATTTTTACAATTTAAAAGTGGAATTATTGCTTTACATTTATAGCAAGCTGGCAAATTTATTCTTTATACAACTCAAACAAAAAATAGCCTAGCATTATTTTTTCTTTCGTTTTAAAATATATTTTTATAACATATTGGGTAACTACAAAAGAATTTTTGTAATACATCTGTACTGTCTTTAAAAGAAGATACAATGATTACCAGTATATTCACAACTCAATATCAAAAACATGACTATCATTTTAAAGTCTCTTTCTGTCCCTACTCAATCCATTTTCCTCCACTTCGCCATTTTGAAAATGTATGTTTTCCAATCCCCTGCATTTCTTCATGGCTTTATCACATGTTTGTATCCCCCTTTATCCATCCATCCATCCATCCATCCATGGAATTATAGTATATAATTTTCTGCAATTTGCTCTTATGCTCCCTATATTATAGAATACAACTGCAATACATTAAATGGGCTTTTTGTATCATATTGCACAAATATACCTCAACATATTCCCCTATTCTACTGTCATGGACATTGAGTTATGTACACTTTTTTTGTGTGTGTTCATTTTTTAACAGTGTGCTTTTGTACTAGTACAAATGGGAGTCTCCTTATGATATGTATGTAAAAAAATGAATTTCTGGATTACATTATATATAATCTTCAATTTTACTAGGAAACACTAAATTATTTTTCAAATTCTATCAATTTACCTTCCTATCAGCAATGCATAAATGTTCTTTTCATACTTATCAACACTTGAACAGGAAGGCTTAATTGTTGCCAATATTGTGAGTATGAAATAGTATCTTACTGTGGTTTTAATTTGCATTTTATGATTACTGCCGAAGTTAAGTATCCTAAAATATGTTTCTTAGCTGAATTTTCTTCTTTTTTGAACTACCTCTTTAAGTCTTTTTTTTTCTCTAAGGGTTTTCTGTCTCTAAAATTTTTTTCATTTAGGAGTTCCTTATATATTCTAGGACACTAATACTTTGTCAGTTATACTAAATTCAAATATTTCTTCCAACTTTCAGTTTGTTTTGTCACTTTCTTTACAGTATGTTTTTATGAACAAACATTCTTAGTTGTATTAGTCAAACACACCAACTTTTCCTTTATGATTTGCACATTTTGTGTCTTGTTATTCAATCCTGTATCAATAAGAGTATTTTTCTATTTTGTCTTCTATAGTTTTGCCTTTTACTTTAAAATATGTGTTTATTGCCTGTGGTGCTGTGGGTGTGGAATTCTAGCAGGGTTCTAAGGCGATAGCTGTCTGCTCCATGTCGTTGGTAGCCAGGCTGGGTAGGAAGATTCAAGATGGCCTCGATCGAACAACAGGGTCATGGTGCTGACTGTATGCAATGGTGCCTCAGTTCTTCATGTTCCTTCCCTCTCCACAGGGTGTCTCACTCTAAAGAACCTCTCTCTCCAACTGGCATCTACTCATTACCTTTCATTTAAATCATTACTCTCCATTAAAATAATTTCATGTGTAGTATAAATTAGAATTTTAATATCATATTGTCCAAAAAACACTTACTGAATTCTTTTAAATTATAAATTTACACCTTTACAAATTGTTCATACAACATTAACTAAAAAGTAACTTTGATGATAATCAGACAAATTCAGATACAAGAAATTATGTAAGAAAACTGGCTTGATCACTTCAAAAAGTCATTATTATTTTTTTTTTTTAAAAAAAAGGAGACTGTAAAAATGTTTTAAATTAAGAGAAATCTAAAGTCTATAACAACCCAATACAATACGTGATCTTTGATTGGGTTCTGGCTCAAATAAGTGAATATAAAATACATTTTAGGGACAAACAGGAATATTTGAGCATAGACTACAGATTAGATGAGATTAGAATATAGCCATCTCTCAGTACCCAGTGTAATACAATAAAAAAATATTATCTCTTTGTAGATTATCATTTAACAGATTTTGAAGTCATAACCATAATATCTTTATAGTAAGTGAATAGCTTACATGCCAAATCTTATTCTTTGTTTTTTAAAAAATATTTCCTTATAGAGAGAAAAGGTTAAGAGAAAACGTTATGAAAAGTATAATCAGTTCTACAGTTCTATTTTCTGTGTGTACTCTAAATAAGATGTCGGGTAAGGAAATAAAAACCACATCAATTTAAACTTATATTAATGTATAATGGTTATGAAGTCCTGGAGCACATTTCTAGCCGGTGTGCTAAGGAAATGTTAAGGAAAAGGCTGAAGGCTACTTCTTAATAGGTAACTGCGCAATAATGTTCAGAGAGAGTATAAAATAAGATGACAAAATGACTTCCATCTCCAACTCCCCACAAAGGGATAGACTAAAAGAATATTTACTCTTTCTTCTGACATTAGTAAGATGCATAGTTGAATAGCAACTAAGGTCATTGCCAAGATATATTCAGTGTCTTAAAGGATTGACATCAACATATTTCTATTTATAAATCCAATAGAAACAGGATTCTGAAATATCACATACAAGAGGATTATCTATTTTAAAATTTTCTTGCATTTAAAGTAATGAGAATTTTGGTTTCTGTTTGTTTTGCATTTGTTTTGTTCTTTTAAAAAGCTGAAACTTTTGTTACACCAAATTAATGAATATAGGGTATATTGTAGACATATTTTATTTATGAGTTGGTCCCATATTACATTTGTTTTAGTTTTTTCTTTCTGTCAATATGCATAAATAAGGTATACTTAAGTCAGGCCAGAAAATTCATCTGTATATAAGATGACTATATTATTTCATGATTCTTGTAAACCAGTTTGTTAACTCAATGCATGTTGAATCATCAATACAATACCAATTGTTCCTTCTCTTCTGACCCTCCTATTCTATATTACATGTCTTACATTTTCAATAAGAGACAGAGATAGGAACCAGTTGAATTGAAAGAAGAATTCGGCCCTCATATAATTTCACTAGATTGATCCTATAACTTTTCTAAATTAATATCTTAACTGTTACACAGAAGCTACTATACCAAGATATTTCATATGTTATTTCATTATTTTATTATTCATTAATTCCTGATTATATACCTATTTTAAAGACAAGGAATATGTTTAAATGATTTGTACAAGGTCAAGCAGCAAAGTGACCAAGAAGGGATTTCTATTATGGTCAGAGTCCAAAGCACACACCTTCCGTATGCTAGAATAATTTTAAGTAAATAACGCCAGTAGCAGTACAAAAGTGGGCTCAGAAAGGGAAAATAATAAAGGTAAAGAGACCTGTCAGGAGGTATTTGAGAGAGTCTAGGAAAGTAAAACTCTGAACTAGTAATATGAAATAAGGCAGAGGCATAGGGAATGGAAAGAAGGGAAAGAATAATTTTAAAGGAAAAAAGTTAAACAGTTGAATGATAGGATTGAAGTCTATACATTTGATGAGGGGAAAAAGAGCATGTTCATTATGGTAAACTGTTACAGTAACGGTCTTTGATGAATCAGACCTCCCTGTATCCATTTTTGTGTGGATTCCTCCACATTAACTCTGAGCTTGATCATTGAATGTGACATGCTTTATTGGATGAGACATCAGCAAATGTTACACAAGCAGAGGCCTTAAAAGAGCTTGTGCCTTCTCCAGCTTGGCCTGTCTTGCTCTTTGTTTGGATTCCTTCTGGCACCATGTGAAGAAGCCAGACTAGCCTCTTTGACAGCAAGACCATGTAGAAAAGAAACAAGTTATCTCACCTGAGGCCCCTTAGATTGACCAGTTTCCAGGTCAGCCATCTTCTGACTGCAGATGCATGAATAACATAGCAAACAGAAGAATCCCTCTGTTAATCTTAGCTCCCAAGCCCAAACTGCTGACCCAAGGGATCATGAACAAATAAAATGGCTGTTTGTTAAACCATTAAGTGTTGGATGTTATGTTACAAAGTAATAAATAACTGACATGCATTTTGTTCTCCATTATATCTTCAACAGTTATCACAGTGCCAGTAAACAGAGATCACTCAATAAATATTTTTAAATGATGAATAAATTGATAGAAATTTCTAATTGTGTCTCCTTGAAGGATGCTGATGTTGTGAAACCTAGATGTCAGCTGAGATTGATTATCCTTATAAGATCTCTAATAAATATGATGACTAGAAACCATATTTTACATCCTGAGGAAGTCAAATCTCACCAAAAAATACATCCAGATTTCTGGGATGCAAGCTCTCGTGGTTGTGTTTTTGCCATCTTTAGTCCTCAAAGAGCTTACCTAATCATGAACGTTCGTCTTTACTATGATCTCTCTCCCTCCCTCCCTCCTTCCCCTCCCTCCCTCCCTCTCTCTCTCTCTCAATCACATACACACACACACGCATGTGCACATGCCCGAAAGCATGCTCAACCACATATACAGAGGCACACACACATATTCATACAAGATGGAAAAAATAAACCTCACACAATCATATCTGTATATGAAACAGACTTCAATAAATATATAGGTGTCGGCGAGAGGTCTCACTTAATAAAAATCATTAAATTGTCTATTAGATACTGCTGTCCTCAAAAGTATGCACTTTCTTTCAAGTATGTACTACCATTTAACTTTTTAATTACCAAGCTGTTCCAAAGTAGTTGCATCATTTTAAATATATGAGGCTCCCAGTTCCTCCATATCCTTGCCAATTCTATTGTGGTCAGGTTTTTATTTTATCCATTCTAATGGGTATTATTATTCAATTATAAGCATTAAAACTTCAATTTCAGTTGATAAAATCAGTTTATAACTTTGCCACCAACTAGCTATACAGCATACCATCAGATTGACTATGGGGCTTGCACATGTTTCTCTTTGAAATTTACCCAGCTTCCTTTGGTTCCAATTCCTTGTAATAAATAAATTGGTTTCTGGGTATCTAAATGCAACCATTTGGTGACTCTTTACATGGAAAACACCAAAACAGTCCAGGAAGCCAGAAATCTAAAACCTACCATTTCATATCTAGAAAAGGAGGTCCCTGCCTCCACTGAAACAGTTTTTGACTTTTTCTGAGAGCAAGATTTATAATGGAATTTTCATGGGAATAGAACTTGGAAAGGGATTAGGAAATAGGTAGCATATATTTGGAAACTGTCCCACTTTGCTAGATCCTACAAAGATGATACATTACTTTTCTTTTCTTTTGCTTTAGATCTATCTAATGATCTTGATACTACAAAGTCACAAACTGGTCCAATTCATTCTGGATGAATGATGTCAAAAGGTATCAGTATCATTTGACAATTCTATAGGAACATTTTGTCACAGATGGATTACTGGGTGTCCCCTAATGATTGGTATTGGATCTGTAGTATGAAAGCTTAATGGCTATTATCCACAAACTAGACAGGAACTCATTACCTCAGCAAACTAATGTCTGGTTTCAGGATTGTCTCTGACATCATCCAGGGTCTGTTTTGGCACATTAATTTGTCTTCTAGGGAAAAAAGATCAGTGGGTAATTTAATACAAGAAGGAGAAAACTAAGCTCTGTTTAGGAACTGAAATGGTAACTACTATTCTGAGAGAATAGTAGGCAATATAGACACTTCCAGTAAGGCCAGAAAATTCTTCAACCTAAAAGTTCATGAAATTAGACATTATTGGTTCAAAATAGAGTTGCACTAGATATAATATTGGTCTTTCAAGGGGTAATGTGTGCTATTTTTGGTGATGAACTTTGTACTTACATCCTTTTAGACCTCTCAGAGATTTTTAATAATAATAGAAATACCTGAGAAGTAAACAAAGGACAGTAACTCTCTCTGTTTATATGTGTATGAGGAAAAAAGACTTCTCATCTTCAGTAGCTGCCTGAGTACACATAATATTTCACTTGATGAATTCAGAACTAGAAATCTCTACTCCCAAGGGCTTAGTAACTTTTATATATAAAATCAATGAGGTAATTTGTATGTAAAAAAATTACATAGTTTGCTATTATTTACTGTCAAACTGGTTATTACAGGCATTTATTCAGGCCATACAAAACACTGAAGATAATTTTCAGCCCAAAATTTGTATATTTTTTTGAACCTGAGCACAACATAAAAATTAAATTCTAAAACTTTACTCTAAAACTTTAGCCTATCAAGTTGAGAACTTTGGTTGGTCATCCACATAAGGAGCTAAGGAAATTATGCCCTACCCTACTTTAAAACTGGCTGACTTGATTGATCAAACAGGATCTTGGAAATACATCTGTGTCAAAAGTTCACATTTCATTTTCCTGTTTGCCAGTATTAAAGGGCTGAATTATACAGCACATGGCTTCATGCTATCTGTCTGATGGTTCAAAATCAGGACAGTGCGCTGATGTGAACAATGATGCACTGACAATAAGACTTTAAATTACCTGGATGATTTACCAGTTGAACAACAGTCTTGGCCTAACTAGTTAATGACTCTATGCACTAGGACTTGTGAAAAAGTAAACCGTGTCAGTAAAAGCCACTATATGCACACAATGAAAATCTTCTATAGAGGAAAAATTAAAAGGCATATTCTAGAATGTGTTCTCCAATTTATCTGATCACAAAAATCATCTCACATCCTCATTTTAAAAAGAAGATTCTCTTGGAAAATCTGCCTCTGAGAAAGTTAGGTGGGACTCAGGATTTTATATTTTTTACATGTGTCCCAGGTGACTTTGTGGTCAAGGAAGTTTGGAAAACACTTCTAGAGTATACTGTATATTTTCTTATTAGTTTCTTAAATTGCTTATCTTGTATTCCTCTGCCTCTTTTTATTGCTCACATTATGCTAGTCCACCAGGCTAACATCTAGGAACTTCATTTTAGTTTACACCTGTGGCACTTGACATATGAAAAGACTAAAACAACCTCCAAACTAATAATCCTCTCTCTAGGCTCCTATGCAAATGCCAGACTAATCCTCCAAAAATACTTTTGTAATTATGTCTAACTCTTGATAAAGAAAACATTTTGAGAGCACAGCAGTAAGAGTACAAGCTCTGGAGCAGAATTCCTCCGTTTGATTCTGAGTTTCACTAGTTCTATAAGCTTGGCAAGCTATTTAACCTCTCAGAGTTCTACCATCTTTACTAGTAAAATATGTAATGGTGCACAGCCCTTAAAACTGTACTGATTGATTAATCAAATCATCAATCATTTAATCTAAATGACATAATCCGAAAATATTGTCCCAGGTTCTGGCACAGACTAAGTGGCCAGTCAATGTTAACTACCATTATTATGTAGTGAGATAATAGTTTGAAATATGACTCTGTTTATCTTACTTCTTTATGTGGGATTCCCCAGCCAATCAGAAGCATCTGTTTTGCTTAAATGACATTAAATTTGTGGAGTAAATATTAAAAGAAACTGCCAGTGTTTAACTTTTGTTCTCATTATTTATTTAACTCAAAATAAGCTCTTGAACCCATATCAAAAACAAAAACAAAACCAACAATATTTTTGATATCTAGGAGCCAAGATTATCACGGGAAAGAAATGACTCTTGAGAATCAGATAAGAAGGCCCAGAAAGAAGCAGAGCACAAAGTTCATGCCATAAAAATAGGTTGAAAAATAAGAAAGTAAGTCTGCCTTTTTTACTCAGAAAAGACTAAATGAGAATAAACTTGACTCAGGAGGAAAGAGAATTCAATGGCATAGGAACATGGAGGATAACTATGGAACCTGGAATGAGATGCCAAGATAAGACCTGATATCTCCAGGGAGAGGAGTGAAGTTACATCTGGAACCTACCAAGCAAGGTCAGGTGGAGAGAGCCAGGCCAGCGTACCATGCACCTGTGTGATAAGGAGCAACTGCTTGATTAAAGGCTGTACTTGTTTGTCCTGTGTATGCTACACAATGCCATTCCAAATTTTGAGTAATATAGTGGGTACCAAACAAATATCTGTTAATTAATTGAGATGTTCTGAATATCATTGGTCCATGAAGCATTTAGGACCATGTGAAATATCCATTTAACTGTGCACTAGCTATGCATTTGAAAGTTAATGTGTGAAATGACACCAATATCACTTTGTTGAGAACAAGTAGGTACAGATGAAAAATTTTCTGAAGGAAAAAAATCTATAAATCCAATATATTTTTATAGCTTGTAACAAAATGTGTTACACGTTTTTCATGTTTATTTCCACGGGACAAAACAAATCAGCGAAGTGTGTGAAAATCAGTTAAAAATATTTTCTTACCTATAAAATTCACCACCAGCTAGATCCCCATCTTTTTGTTATACTGACCCATTTTTTTACACTATTTTTAGTACAGCAGAGTCTTTAATATATTAAATTTTTCATAAAATGATAAAAATAAATAATTTAAGAATTAATAAATAAGGTGTAATATATCTTAACAATGTTTTTTCTAAGGCTGATTATCTGGGGTTTTTAATGTGTTAGATACACCTGGTGTAAGTCAATGATCAAGGAAATAAAGATCACAATCCAGTTCTTATTTCAGAGACTTACTTTTAATTTTCCTACCTCTGAACAAAAATGAACCATCTTCTCCAGGGTACCTTTTGCTAACTCTCTCCTTTTCTCTTATTCATATCATCTATCCCAAACATAAGGAAGAAAACGAGTGTGGGAACATGACTGTACTTGCTATGTGGAGTGGCATTTGATTCCAGGCTGCCATTCCCAGCCCTCTCCTGGTTTTCCAGTCTACATAGTCCTCACGGTAGGAATTGTGGCCATTAGTCAGAAAAATGGGACATTTCAGTAAATCACTTTAAATTGGCCCAAATCAAGCCAACTACGTATAGTTTTTCCAAGAAAAGACAGGTAAACTTATAAAACCAGTTTATATGGGTTGTAACATCAAAACATCTTACAAAGTAGTAAACTCTAAATGATAGAGGACTTTTTTGTGTCCACTCTAATCTGACTATAGTAGTGTATACACACACACACACACACACTGTGGTAGCCATGGAGACATGCTACTTGGATCTATTCAAGAAAGAAATTGCCATTCAGCTGCAAGGAGTGCAGTTACTGACAGCTCCCAGCTGTTAGTGCCTTCAGGATCCACCACGACTTTTGAGCAGAGGTCTCTCTTCCCCAGCAGCCCACAGCCAATGTTGAACATGGTGCAGGTAACTGGACCTGGTGGTTTCTACCTAACATCAGACCCTCTACCAGGTGTCTAAGAGCTAGAGCTTCCTGTTGGTTTGGCCAATACTTTGTCACATCTGCATCACAGTCTGAGGCTCCCCTGCCCCGCTCCCCTTTCCTTTTGCAGGTCTCAAACCAGTTTCCTCCTCCCTTTATCTCTCACATTCTCCCACTCTACACTCACCCCACATTAAACCTCTTGAACTGCTAATTCTGTTTCAGCATCTTCTCCTCAGAGGACCCCACTGATGTACACATCAATATTTTTTATTTTATCTTGTAATGTTTGAGTTAAAAAATAAAGTGTGTATAATTTCATGTATGCCACACAAACATGTACACACAATTATCTCATGTACAGCATGAAGCAGAACTAATATTTTTCAGTTTCTAAGACTATTTATCTCACCTCAACACTTACATAAGTTACTCCTCAATTTATTACCCTTTCTTGCCAGGAAAGAAATCATGTCACTTCAACAACAACTAAGTAATAGTGTTTAGATGTAGATAAAAAAGCATAAACAAGCAAATCCCTTGCATTACACAGAACAAAGCCTGCAGAGTGTTATTTCTTGTAATCACTAGCTATTCGTAAAAGCTTTTGTTTTTCTGTGTGGATAAATACAATGCAATAGATTTTCATTAGGCTGCTAATAAAAAAAAAAAATTATTCCCACAGGTCCATAGTGGGAAAACCGTACTCTTTTGCTCTGAACCATACCCACTGTTATTACGAGAAAACTGAAACATATAATATTTAGGCGGGTCTGTTCTCCATAAATAACAATTATGAACAATGGCATAGGGGAAAACATCCACTGAACAAAAATCTTGATTTAAAATACTATTTTATATGTAATGAGCAAAGTAGGTATCCTAAATAGAACGCTCGGGGTAGGTAAACAGAAGAAAAACAGTCAAATGAGTGTTGTCCTTGAAAGCAATCATCTCGGGAAAATATAATTTATACCAATGAAGCTATTTTGATCAGATAGTTCTCTATTTCACTTTGGAAATTATCTTAACATTTAGCTTATACATCATTCAAGAAATAAGTTACCTTTCCGGTGGCCGTTCTCTCACGGAGGAGGCCCGCAGGAAGCAGCCCCGGCGCCCAGCCGAAATGGTGTGATCCTGAGGCCCCACTTCCACAAGGACTGGCAGCGGCGCGTGGCCACGTGGTTTAACCGGCCGGCGCGGATCGCCCGGCGCCTTGCGTCCAGACCCATCCGCCCATAGTGAGATGCCCCACAGTGAGTATCATACCGCGGTGCGAGCCAGCTGGGGCTTCAGCCTGGCGGAGTTATGGGTGGCGGGAATCCACAAGAAGGTAGCCCGGACAATTGGGATCTCTGAGGATTCGAGGAGGCAGAACAAATCCACGGAGTCCCTGAAGGCTAAGGTGCAGCGCCTGAAAGAGTACGGCTCCAAGCTCATTCTCTTTCCCAGGAAGCCCTCAGCCCCCAAGAAGGCAGACAGCTCTGCTGAAGAACTCAAACTGGCTACCCAGCTGACAGGACCAGTCGTGCCTATACGGAATGTCCACACGAAGGAGAAAGCCAGGGTTATCACAGAGGAGGAGAACTTCAAGGCATTTGCCAGTCTTCGCATGGCCCGTGCCAATGCCTGGCTCTTTGGCATTGGGCAAAAAAAGACCAAGGAAGCAGCAGAACGGGATGTTGAAAAGAAAAAATAAAATACTGTTAGCAGTTTGTGATTTAAAAGAAAAAAAAAGAAAGAAAAAGAAAATAAGTTGCATTGCTATATATTCGCACATTTTTTAATCCTCAAATCCCCTTCCTTTGTGGGTCAGGCCCACCGTTCTGGCCAAGAATGGATGAAGTTTCTAAGGGAGTTACACAGGCTCCGCACATAGTGGGAGCATCCAGTTATGAAACATCTTCATTTTATAGCCAGAGGGTTCCACAGTTTAGGAAACATTCTCCAGGTTCCAAGTTCCTAATCCTAGTTTTATTTGCTGGGTATGCTTTAGCCTGAACATCATGATAAAGGCATTTTCTAGATAAGGCTTCCGCTCTGACCAAATATCATTAGTCCTCTTTCCTTAGGGTCTAGTTGATAAACAGAATAGAGCAGCCGAACCTCCTTCCCACTCACTTAGCACAACTTCAGAAGTGGGAAGAAAGAAAAGAGAAGAAAACAATAACGACTCCGGGAAGTCTACATGTCCATGGTGTTACCTGATCTTGAGATATATAATGGTTTAAATTTTCAACAACAAAAAAAAAGCTGATGCACACTAATTAGTCAAAGATGGGAAAACTATGAATCCCAGTGGTCTAGTAACTAAAAACCACTCTCTAGTTAGACAAACCATTAATGTTCTAATAGAAGCATCTATGATAAATTATGGTCCATTAACAAAAATATAGATATCATGTGTCTGGATGTCACTGCTAATAAATAACTTTAAAGAGTAAAGTCATCAAAGTCATCATCTGCCAGTACAGAGAAGTATGTGATATATATAGCTGATATTAAGAGAAGTATGTGATATATGTAGCTGATATATAGCTGATATTAAGAAGGAATATGAAGTTATTTAAATGTCTTATTGCAATCTTGTCAAATTTCTTGCAACAACTTCAGGTTCCTATAAGATCTGTTCATACGACAATTCCAATTATTCTCTTTCCGACTTTATCTTATTTGTTCTCCTCTGGCCACCCAACCTTCAGGACCTTTGCAATATTTCCCTCCACATGAAATGCTCTTCCTCTGGACCTGTGGAAAGTCACTTCCTCAGGATACTATCAGATAGAATTTTCTCAATAGACTTATTCCTACCATTTTCCCTAAAATAGCAAATTACTCTCATTGTCAACTCTAGCAACTACTCAGCTTTACCTTTTTTTGATCATTTCACTTATCATCTTCTACTATTCCTAATAATTTCCTCACTCATTTTGTTTATTTTTTTGTATCTACCAACAGAATGTAAGTTCCAAGGCCATAAAGATCATTATTGGTTTTATTCACTTATATATCTCAAGCTTAAAATAGTTCCTGGAACATAATAGACTCACAGTTATTGAATAAATGAGAAATCGTAGAGCTTTTTGTAAATCGTAAAAGTATTATAAATTTTTTTATAAATTGTAAACCTATAAACAATGATGCAAGAAACACAGACAGGGGGCAATCAAGTAGAAAACACTAAATATTTTTAATCTACCTGAGAAAATGTATTATAAACATGTGAAAAATTTGGAATGGGTGGATATTGGAAAATTAAATTGATCTCCAGGGATGGAAGGGGAGAAATATGGCCTACTCATCCTTGTGGCACAACAAGCAAAGACACTCCTCATTTCATGCAGATCCTGTTTGCTGGAGCAATGTCCTTTTTCTTCAAGTCACTATGGTCTAATGGCCTCTGATAATTCAGTCTACTCCTGAAAACCTCGGAATAAACACTTTGATTTATGCTGTCTTCATAGGCTACTGATTCTTGAGTGACTACCATGTACTTCATCCAGTCTCTCAGCCTAGAATTTTTGAACCTGCCTCTGCTATGGAGTCACCTAACCTCATCAGAAGCTTCTTGATAACACCCTATCGTACGCAAAGATTAGGAGGGCCTAATCTGGGCACTCTCTCTATCAGGGTCACCATATTCTCCAAAGTGAGTTGGTAATGCATATCCTCTTAGTATAGAGTAGGTTAACCATATACACCAATTGTCCAGAAAATCCTGTTTTTTGCCAATTGTCTCAGTATGGGTTTTTTTTGACTCTGAAAATTTATTCTGAGTGATAAATTGTATTGTCACTCTACAAATGGAGGAGCAGGTAAAAGGCCCTGTTCTTGCCATCTTAACTTATATAATGTCCCTGCGCCTTGTATCATCCCCTTGGAAACCAAACATTCAGAGAAGGAAAATCAGGATGCAAAAGCCCTATTGCTTTACTTTCTCCTGGAGTGTTCCCCAACCTCCCCACCCCACCACTCCCTTTTTCAGACTCCAATCTCTGGCTAAGCTTTTTTGACAAATAAGAATAATTCTTCCACATTTCATGAGACATCTACGAGCTAAGTCTTCTAGGCTGTATTTCTGGTACGATAGTAAGGTAGATAAACAAACTCCTTCTTAAAACACTAGCTTTGCAAAGTCTATACTGTTGCATAATTCCGTTTTATAATGAGAAAAGCTGAACATTTGGCTCCTACTCCCTGCTCTGCCAGAGTTTATTCTGTCTATTGGGTCATATTGCAGGACTAAGACTGTAATATCTGCATTACTCACCTTAAAGGTTTTCTTTTATTAATTTTCTCTTAATGATTTTTTCAATTTTATATTAATCCAAATGAGATCTCTTTCAAAGAGATTAACTTCAATTAGTTAAATATC
>NW_006441953.1:2834407-2855344 GCF_000325575.1 Pteropus alecto | reverse complement strand
TTATAAAGTGAATATGTCTTAATGAGAAGATGAAACCAGGGCTGAACAGAAATAAAATTGTAAAGAAATTATAAGTTTGCCTCAGAATTGTTTACACATTTCTAATTGGCATCCTCCTCCCCTGAGGCGCACCCACTTTCAAGGATCTGACGAGCTATTCCTCAGCCAGATTATTCTTCTCTCTAAACCATGTATTTTGTTCTTTAAAAAATATTCTTGGGGTACCATTTTATCTTCTATCAATATTACTCCTAAAAAATTAACAACTGGGAAAGTTCTAAAGATAATGGAGAGTGTGTATGTTATATGTTAGGTAATAATGAGTGTAGTAAAATGCATATCTAGCTTTTGGATTCCATAGTAGGCAGCAATGGAAAGGATGGTTGGGAAAGGATTTCTGAGTTGGCCAAAGAACAGTGTCTGCCACAACGTCCTCTCACTGCCAATGTCTCTTTATGTTATATGTCAGGAAAAATAATGTCAGGTATTAAAAAAATTTTTATTTGTTTATTATTTATTTATTTATTTGGATGAGGCAATCCTTTATTTTTAAACACTTGCACAAAGACATTTCAGAAAGTTTATTAGCTTTCCAGTGGAGAAGAGAGAACATGAAAATGAGCCTCCAGCCATCAGCAGTTTTGCCCAAGTGGTGAGATGAAGGCGTGTACTTCCCTTTCTTTACTAGTTTAACCCCGTGCCTCTTGATGACGCTCAGACATTTCATCATTTTCAGCTGAAGTAGACATTTTAATGAAAGATAACGTAAAGATTTTGGAAATTGGTTTTCACAAATTTGGGCACCAGGGGGTGGGGGAGATTTGTTTTTACAAATATGGTTTACTTAAGTAATTTTTTTCAAAGAAGCGGAAATCTTAGGGTCTAGAACATTTCCCTGAGAAAATTCTAGCTGCACCCCACTTCCACAAATCACATAACCATTCCATAAAAATGTGTCATTTATGCACAAAGAAGGGAACTAGAAGGAAATGCTTAACTGAACTTCTACATGTCAAGGATTGTGATTACATACTTGGTAAGATCTAGAGACAGTAAAAATAATACCAAATTAATAGTAACAAGTAACATTTATCAAATACTTAGCATATGCTTAGCATAGACTAAGCAAATGCTTTAATGGGGTTGTGTCATTTAATTTTTACAGCAATTTATGAGATCTGCCACAATTATTTACATGTGACAAATGAGGATATGAAGTTAGTTAAATAACTAGCTCAAGATTGCACAGTTAGTAAATAGCCCAGCAGGGATTCAAACCCAGGCCATCTTTCTCCAGAGTCTGCATTCCCCACCACTAAATCATATTGCTGTCCAGGGTCAGGATGTCAGAAAGGAAGAAAGAATAAAAAATAGACCAGGAAACACCATGTACAGGGCCATAATGAACAGTGAGTAATACAGAAGAAAGATTCTGAAAGAACTTCAGCAAAACCTACCTGGTAGCTAAGCTGCCTTTTCAATAGTTAAGCTTCCAGCAATCTTGTTCTTAAAGTGTCCAGCCCAGGGTCACTGGAAATGAAAAGACACTGGCAGACACTGTTCTTTGGTCAACTCAAGTCATTTCCCAAGTATCCTTTCCATTCCTGCCTACTAAAGAATTCAAAAGCTAGATACTTATTTTTCCAGAATCACAATCATAGATGGCCATAGAACAGAGTTCTCAACAAAAAGCCATGAGTCAAAAAGGGAAATCTAGTAAAGAGTTTCTAGGAAAGATTTTGTTTGCTTACATTAAAAAAAATGATAAAGTGATAACAACACCCTTTCCTCCTTTCTTTCTGCCTTGAAGATTGGCATAAGGCAGTAATTGCAGCAGCTACTTAAGTGCGATAGTCAAAAAAGGTTAAGGATAAGAAGGAGGAGGGAGGTAGATGGGGTTGTAAAAGGAGTCAAATATATGATGACATTAAAGAATTAAAAATAAACAAATTAGTTTTAAAAAAATAAAAAGGTTGCCAGGATGGCGGAACAGACATATAGAGAAGATATGAATTCCAGATAACACTGCAGAGAAATTGACCCAACACCAGCCCTCACCTACCTAGAAATTTGTTAGGTGAGAAAAATAAACCCTATTTGATTAAGCCTTTGTTTTCTACTGAATGTATTTCTAACAGACATAAGGCTTTAACAAATTGAATCAATTTTTATTTCATTTTATCAGAGTAGAATCACTCTTAGTTGGATTTTAGGAGTTTCAATTGATTAATGGATTATTTATTACATCCTCGGCCCTCCCTTTTCCGGAGGCTAGAGTGGTTTATGAGATTAAAGATGATGTCAGTGAGAAAAGAAGGGATTTGGGGTAAATTATGAATTTTCTTCACTTTTTAAAAAGTCAATTTTAGGCATATTTTAGGACCTATATGTATTCCTTCTCCCACCAGACATTTCAATGTTTTATTTCTCATCATCTTAAAATCATGAAAACCAAACCTGTTTATGGCACATAGCAAAAATAAAAAATAATGAGCGGTTCCTTTCTTTATGACCAAAAATAATTAAAGATATTGCTTTAAAAATTGCAAATACTTAGGCCACCATGGTGATTTAGTATTCTAAAACATAAACCATCTGACTAATTACTCACAAATATTAAGCATATACTATGGTTTCATTCCTGGGCTAACTATAAATGTAATAAAAAAGATTAATTGACTGTAAAAGGATTTTATTCACTCTTTTATGGCCTATTTATGTATGTTCATCATTGCTCATGTTAGATATTGTGGATTTCTGGAACAAAGGTTCTCAAACATAAGAGAGCATAAGAATTGTCAAAAACACTTATTAAAAATGCAGGTACCTAGTCTTAAGCTCCAAATTCTGATTCAGTGGATCTGTGATGGCACCCAGTAATCCGCTTATTTAATAAGCACACCAGGAAACTATGATGAAATCAGAATCAGTGGAATAGCATTTGAACAACTGTCTGGAGAGGCAGGGACATTCTTTCTAGTTCTCTTTGTTCCAGAAGGGTTTTTAATCACTTGATATAGGACTTGCTGATGAAAAGGTATATAGGACTTCTACATACAATTTTTAATAAATGAAAGTATAACATATATAACAAAAAGTATAACATGATTTTTTTGTTTGTGTCTGCTCTCTTTGATTATATTATTATACTCTGCTATTATTGAAAGATGGTAAATATAATACAAGTTCTGACAGAAATTGAAAATTTTATATTCTTTTATATTTATTAATATCTGTGATCCTTGTTGACATTTGTAAAATTAGTGATATTAAATTGTCTGGATTATAAGCAAATTTTCTGTTTTAATCCTTCGCATTTAATTAAAATCATAATTTTATTAATGTCTCCCCAGCATTCATTCACATGTAGATTATTTCATGGAAAAGTTTGTAATTCAAAATTCACAATTGCCTAGAAATTAGAATTGCCATAGCAGCAGTTTATTTTAATCTTCTTCGGTCCTCTTTGATCTTCTTCTAGGAGGTAGAATTTTTAAGGATAGATCATTTTGCTTTTGCTTAATTTATTTAATTTTCTCTTGGCCTGTTTTGTTTCTTTTATGTCATCTAACATCTTCTGTCACTGAGTCTAACATACACCATTTATTTATGATTAGAAAGCACTTTGCATCATAAAAAAATGACAATGTAAATTTTTCTCTATGCAATGGATGAAGTATTCCAACATATGGTGTTCCTGAACATCAGAAACAGAATGAATAAAATAGGAAGGATTGGAACAAAAATTACTGACTTGGAGTGAAATATATACTAACAGATACATTAAAAATATATCGTGTTGGCTTATGAAACTAAATATTTTTATGTATCTCTTCCTCTTCTTTAAATAAATATGCACTTGCAATTTTCCTCACCTCTCAGACCTGTCTTTCTTCAGACTTTGGTATTACATTTGCTTTTCTTTCCTCTGTGTCGCCAACATTCAGTTGCACTCTCCTTGCTGTTCTGTTGCTGCCTCAGACTGGCCTCACTTTCTCTCCAGTCATTCCCTCTACCAGAGGGTCCATCACCTCACATACCTGGACTGTCACGGCTTCCCCAAGGGGCCGCTTTCTCTGCCTTCATTGCATTCCCAATTCCCATTCACAACTGACCGTGTTCCAAACTGCTGATATAAACTCGTTCCAAAATAATCTCTGTAATATAATTTTCCTGCTTAAATTTCTATAGTCCATTCTCTATCCCTAATTTTGACAACTTTCTTTGTCTCCTGCATAGATTTGTTTGTATCAGCCATGCTATTCAAAGAGATGTATATGGCAGTCTTCTTCTCCAAGAGAAGTGGAGAATATGATATGGAGACCAGAAGACTCAGGAACAGGCGGCAGTGACACATTTTTACAAATCTAGTGAGTTCCGACTATTTTGCAAAACTGCATTACACATGCTTGTTTGTTAAAACCATACTTTAAATCAGCCCATTTCAATAAGCAATCTTAATTTGTCAGAAAGTGATAGTGGCATCTTAAGGACCATGATAGATAGGAAGGTAGATGTGGTCAGGGGTTGAGACTGTAAAAGATAATACAGCCTAAGGAGGTTGGACAGCTAACCAAGAAATCCTGGATATAAAAGGCTAATTAGGCATTTGAGAAAAGCAAAAACAATGTATTCATATGAGAATTCCAACATCTTTGGATTTTTAAAGTCTTTATACCAAAGTATAAAAGTAAACAGAGTGCACATCAAAGGATAAATATTAAAGTATGGTATCAGTCTGTAAAAATTGTCACAGGAAGACTAAAGCCATAATGAGCTGATTGAGAAGAAAGCTCAAGGCCATAAAAACAAAGCTTTTTAACATGTTTAGGAACAGGAAAAGAATAAGAGAATAGATCTGTTTCGAGGACAAACAATATCCTACTAATGGGTGGCAGAAAAGCAAAACAGCTCACTTTTATTCTTTTTTCTCTGTCAATAAGAAAGATTATAAAACTAAAGGTATAAAACCTGCTAGCATTCAAAAATCAAAGCCCAAAGAGAAGAAAAGGCAAGAGAGCAAAGGCTCCCTAAAATAGGTGCCAGCCTCCAGGTAGGTAAATTATGATTTCTAGGATTTAGAGACAATATCATGAAATCTTTCTCTTAGCACAAAACATACCTTATGTATGACTGAGAAGAAATGGGTTGCTCGTGGATTTATAGCAGTCGCAAGACAAAGCTTAGCATGAAATGTAGACTATAAAGATCAATCATAATTGTTAGATAAAATACGTCTGCCAGTTTTTCTCATTACTCTTCTAGGAGAGGTGGTGCTGAGGTGGGTTTCTGAAAATAAGGTAGAATAGAGCAAGAACATCATTCCTAAACTCAATCATAAGTTGTACTGCCAGAAACTCTACCACAACTTGGGACCATGAAGCGCAAAAACGCTCATCACTCGCAGGTCAATGTTTGCTGTGAGACAGGTCTGCAAGAGTGCTGGGCACAGTGTCAATCATGTCCAACAACGTGTTAAGATAAGGAAGGATG
Source organism: Pteropus alecto (assembly GCF_000325575.1). NCBI lineage: Eukaryota > Metazoa > Chordata > Mammalia > Chiroptera > Pteropodidae > Pteropus > Pteropus alecto. The sequence continues at coordinate 2,849,851 of NW_006441953.1, read as the reverse complement.
AGCTGACTCCCACAAACCAAAGCGAGAGGGGTTCGTGCAACTAGTATATTGATTCTCAACTCTCGAAGGTATAAAAATAAATAATTTTTTTTCCGATTTCTGATCAAAATTCCCTTGACAAATCCTTCTTTCCTTTTTGTTAACTACATTTTAAGTATTTCATACTTCTCCAGGTACTTTTAGTTATCCAGACTTTGTCCTGTCTGTTTTAAAACTCCAAAATCATATCCAATTCCATGCTTTCCCTTTCCTTCTGAGTCTTGCGGCCACATGAGCTATATGGAAAGAAGGGTGTGGTCTAGTCTTATCACTCCTCACCCTCCTCTTCCTTTCTAGGTTCAAATGTATTTATTATTGGGGGGGTTAGAAGAATCCTGGGAAATTTCAAATGTCCTGTATTTGCCTGGATGAGATCATAGGACTCTGACTGTAGGTCATAGATATTGTGGACTGACACTGACAGCTATTGTTTCCACTTCCCAGATGACAAGTGTCCACATTATGACTCTCACATGGGCTGCATGTGAAGACTGCAAAACTGCAGGGAGTCCTCACTGCAGAATTCCCTGAAATAAGATCTGCTTCTGGGTCACCTTCCTCAGTGACCTCAGTCCTGCACCCAGCTATCCTCCTGTAGCCTGGTAGTCTGCCCTCTTTTGTGCACTGCTGGTAAGAGAGCTTGAGCTTGTCTATCATGTGCACTATCCATCAGATTTATGAGGAACTCACACATCTTTGCTACTCCAGCTCTGCCCCTTCTCTTCTCCTCCCAATACTCTTTTCTCCCAAACAAATAGATACAAAGATAGATCAACCGGGCCACTTCTTAAGCCGATGAGATATAGTCAGATGATCTACCAGATTCTATTTCTTGTAGGCATCCCCAATCGCACTCAGCGGATTTTCCTTGGACCTTCAGCCCAAGTTCTTTGCTTCCAAAATGGAAAGAATCTTGCTCCATAAGCTCTGTATACCCTTCTGAAGTGTGTATTCTGGCATCGCCCCTTTCCCCTGCACAGACTTTCCCTGAAATGTTTTAGCAATAAATGGGGGAGAGGTGCAGGGTGAAGGGCTCTAGTTAGGCCTCCTCCATGATAAACCCCAGGGAGATGATACCTGGCCCCAATTTTTAGACTTGAGGGCAGCTTTTATCAAAATGTGGGATGCTTGTTGTCTCTTATCCTCACCTTGGACATTAGCTAAAATTTAAGAACAGAGACAATCCCACTCAGCATCATGTTAAATTATACTAGTAATAGTGTCTTTCAATATGAAGTGGATTTTTACAAATCATTTTGCAGATTCCTGCAAATCTCATTTTTAGGAAGAAGATAATATTACTCCATAAGAGAAGCCCAGTGATATGCCCATGTGAATGATAGAGCTAGACCTATCCCCTTTGCCACTTTCTTCCTTCTCTGCTATGTCAAAATTCTAAATTGCCAGTAATGACCTCCATTCTTCAGTTGTTCTATTCCAAAGACCCTTATCCTTGACAAATACCAGACTTGGGACTGAATCTTCAGACACAGGCAAAGTTGAAAAATCAATATGCAAATTAAAGAGAAAAACTACTTGTTTATACAAGGAAGATCCAAATAAATTATGGGCCATGATTTTATGACCTGTATTTGTAAGTCTATAATCGTGACTTCATAGTGCTTTGCAAACTCTCATAGAAATCTTTGTCCTAGTGTTTGTGTTGCTATAAGTGAGTGTCACCGCTCTCATGCCAAATGGTTATTATAACAAAAAGAGCTAGAAACTCTAACCCTGGAAAATATCAAAATGACTCACAGCCCATTGAATAGCAGTATAGATCTGGATTAATTACATATCCAGAAGGAAATGACTTTTTCTTCAGTTTAGGCTAAAGAATGACCAGAAGTGGGGAAGGGCAATGAAATAAATCAGAAAAACACAGAAATCACAGATAGTAAAACTTTACTACGAGTCTCAAAACAGTTAAACTATACCTAACTGTGATATGTAACATAAGCGAAAAAAAAAAAAAAAAAAACCTTCAAATACTTTAACTTTCAATACTAAATCATAATATATCCCTGTTACACAAAAGATACACTGGTGGATGTCTCAGCAACTTGCCTAGTTTACAAGTTATTAACCAATCCCTGCCAGACCACCCTATAAAGTACTCTCTTTGAACTTTTCCCTTTGAGACACCACTGAGGCTCTGTCATGGTGTTGTTCTCCCTTGCCCAAAAAGTTTGTATGATAAATAAGTTTACCTGGTGTTCTTTGCATAGGGACTTCGAAGGCTTACAAGCACATAGGACCAAGGCCAAACATTACAGGACATTGTTAATGGTGGAACTGTGCTTCCCCAAAATTCATGTGTTGAAGTCCTAACCCCCAGTACCTCGGAATGTGACCACATTTGGAGTTAGGGCCTTTAATGAGGTAATTGAGGTAATTGAGATGGGCCCTAATCTAATATGACTAGTGACTTTAATAAGAAGAGATTAGGACACAAACATGCACAGAAGGAAGGCCATGTAAAGACACAGGGAGGAGACAGCCATCTACAAGTCAAAATGAGAAGCCTTAGAAGAAACTAAGTGTGCTGACACCTTGGTCTCAGACTTCTGGCCTCTAGAATTGTAAGAAAATAGATTTCTGCTATTTAAGCCACCCAGTCTGTGGTGTTTTCTCATGGCAGTGCTAGAAAACTAATGCAAACTATGTTAAAAATTTTTTGATCTCTATCCTCATTGTCTTTGAAAAACCTTTTGTTTTAATCCATTCATGCTGCTATCACAAAAAAATACCATAAACTAGGTGGCTTGTAAACAACAAAAATGTATATCTCAGTTCTGGAGGCTGAAAAGTCCAAGATCATGGCACCAGCAGATTCGTATCCAATGAGAGCTTACGTCCTAACAGCTACCTTCTCACTGTAACTTCACATGGCAGAAGGGAGCTGCTGGCTCTCTGGGGTCTCTTTTATAAGGGCTCTAATCCCAATTATCAAGTTTCCACCCTCATTCTTATCCAGAAAAGCTCTCTGGGGTCTCTTTTATAAGGGCACTAATCCCAATTATCAAGGCTCCACCCTCATTCTTATCCAGAAAAGATAAATGCTTTTGAATGTTAAACTAAAACAGACTCAGATGCTCCACCCTCAAAACCCCACCTCCTAATACCATCGTCTTGGGGGTCAGGATCTCAACATATTTTTGTGGAGAGACAAACATTCAGACCGTAGTACTCCTGAAGAATTTTATTCTAGAAGAAGAGTGAGTAATAATCTGACCCAATTTATATTCTGAAAACATCAATTAATTAGGCCACAGTGTGGAAAACAGATTGAAGAAATCTAGACTGGATTTTGTAGACTAGTTAAGAAACCATTGCAATAATCTAGGTGATTAGTAAAGGGATCATGTTAAAGGTGGTGATGGTAATGGTGATGGTGAGGAAGATTAAGGTAAAGAGGAGAAAGACAAGAACAGACTTTAGAGATACAAAAAAAAACAACAACAGAATTTGGTGTTGAATCTCCCACAGTACTAATTAAGCTTTAGATTCAAGTACAATTGGCAGAAAACCCAAAAAGACTTAAACAAGATAGTTTATTTTTCTATTTCAGAAAAATTAAATCTTTAGATAAGTAATACAGGGATCCAGCTCTCTTGTATTGCTCCTTTACTATTCTTAGCTTGTTACTCTTTATTCAAGATGGTGACTCAAGCTCCAGCCACATTACAGGTAGCAGGCAGGAGGGTGAGAGGAAAGAAAAGTATACAACTGTGACAGCCTGCTGAAATGTGAAAGGGTTAAAGGATAATTAAAACCTGAAACTGGACAAAGGAAGTCTATACCTTAGGCCTAGTTTCTGGAACCCCTAACCGCATTCTGTTAATCATGAAACTTGTAACAATGAGCTCATACGCTAACTGCCAATTTTAGCCTGTGTAACCCTGCTTGCTTGCGTGGCAAGAAAGATAATCAATTGTATATAAGCTGAAAATTACTGTTTGGCCATCGCCCATGAGAACACTGGCTATTGCCCATGGGAACATAGTCAATCACCCATAGGAACATAACATTCTAACAACAAGCTTTCTGCTTCTGTACTCCCCGCTTGCACACCCCAACCTATAAGTTGACAGGTAGTGAATAAAAGAAAAATAGACCTTTGTGTTTAAGATAGAATGAAGAATGGGATTTAGGGCTTAAAAACCTTGTATCTTGGCGTTTCGGGGCTGCTCCTTTGTACAGGACAGCCGCCGGCTAATAAACAGCCTTTGAGAGTATACTTGGTTTGGTCTATTCTATACAGGCCACAACAACAACTTCCTGTTTTAAGACTTCTGAGAAATCCCATATAATTCTACTTATACTTCATTAGCTGAAACTTAACCATACAGCCACATCTAGCTGCAAACAAACTGGGAAATACTGACTTTTAATTGAATTCATTGCAACTCCAAATAAAATTATAGATCCATTAATAGAGAGGAAGTGAAGAATGGATGTTGAGTTTGTTATCATCCAAGAAGATCTAGGACAATTCTGAGGAAAGCAGTAAGTTAGTTTTATTCTGCTCCATGGTCATTGACTACGATTCAAAAGAAACTAGATAGGGCCCAATGAGCACTCAGCTTAAATCAATTCCTACAATATGTCAAAGTATATACACTATTTTGGAAGAGTTCATAGCATCATTCTGTCACAAGAAGACATAAAAGGACAATATCAATTAGAACAATAGATTAAGGATCTACTAATACTTAAGCCATCTTTCTTTACTCCATACATCTCCCCCCCGAACACTGACATAATAATGCATAATCAAACAAGTACAAAAGTAATTAAAAAAAAAAACAAAAGGAATCACATTTGAGGTTTTTTTTTAAAGCATGCAATTAAAACATAAAATATGATATGTTTTTAGAAATGGAAATGGTATCTCAGAAAATAGACGATAATTACCTCATTTCTATAGAAGCAGAAGATGATAAAGCGGAGACAATAAATGCCTTTTTTTTTTTTAATAATTAATTCCCCCCTGCCACTTCCACCCCTGACCTACAGATGTTGTCATCTTCCCTTAAGTACTGGATCTCTGAAGGCAGGCATCTCATCCCATGTATTCGTGGCTCGTGGTGCGCTGGCGGGAGGCAAGGGGGAACACCCAGGGGGGCGGGTGCACCCTGAGTAAAGCGGAGACAATAAATGCCTTTTTTTTTTTTAATAATTAATTCCCCCCTGCCACTTCCACCCCTGACCTACAGATGTTGTCATCTTCCCTTAAGTACTGGATCTCTGAAGGCAGGCATCTCATCCCATGTATTCGTGGCTCGTGGTGCGCTGGCAGGAGGCAAGAGGGAACACCCAGGGGGCCGGGTGCACCCTGAGTATGGTCCATGGCTCCACCTGGGGTGCTAACCCAGGACCTTATGCGTCTAAAGCAAATGTGCTAACCACTACACAATGGAGCCACCCCCCAAAATGCCTTTTTGAATGTTAAACTAAAAGAGACCTAGAGAGTGAACCCACAATTTCTCATTCTATGCTTGTTTCATTATAGCACTAATCTCTGGCACCATTAGTTTATTTGCAGTATCTCAAAATGCTAAGCTAAAATAGAAAACATTTTTTTTATTATTTTTCTTTAAATTTATTCTTAATTTACTGCTAAAAAGAGAGAATATAACACCGATTCTTCATTTGCATAGAGGACAGCTAGCTCCCTTAGAGTAGATTTATTTTCATCTATATAAACACCTAGATGGAATACTTAAGAGAAAAACACAGTTTGAGGTTTGCTAAAAAGAAATCTCCTGCATTTTTAAAATCAATAACATTTCGCACGTAATATGTCCAACTCATTCCCTATTCCTTTCTCTATCACACATCCGATGTACACTCAGGTCATATATTAAGGTATCCTCAGATATACTATTCACTTTTATAGCTTTTTAATCTGGTACGCAAGTCCTCTTTTCCTCAAATGTCCAACCCTTTCTTCTTCATCTGAGACATTCCTACTCACCCACCACCCCAAACACAGCTGTTGCTGTCTTCCTTGATGCATTTACATCACGCTGTGCCTCTAGTATAAGCACTTTTCACCTTGTAACATAATTAATGCATGTATATTCTCCCAGTGGGACCTAACTTCCTCAAGAGCAGGAGCATGTCTTATGTATTTTATAGAAACAGAACCAGATACAGAATCCAGCACATAGTAGGAGTGTAACAAAAGAATATTAAAGTCATGGATCGGAGCCTTCAGCAATTGATATTAAATTGTTCTGAATCAAAATTTCTTCATTTAGAGAAAGAGAATTAGAAGACAGTATTATTTGGATTTTTTTTTTCACCTGTAGGTAACATAAAACTGAAATCAAATGGATTAAAATTTAAAACTTAGAAATGCATTGGCTCTCGTGACTGAAAATTCCAAATGCGAGGCAGCCCTTAGGAGTAATTTGATCAGAGACCTGGCTCCCCTTGTCTTTGCACTGCCTTTTTCTCTGTGTCAACTTTATCTCAGGGTGGTCTTCATCATAATAGAAAATGGTTTGGGGAATTCCAGGTATTACATCTGTATAATTCAACTCTCAGAGGATAAGCTAGTTTATCTTCTCCCAGTCATCAACTTAGTAAACAAGTCAAGCACTGAGCAAGAAAGACAAGGTTAAGGTGATTAGTTTAGACAATTTAGGGCCCAACAAATTGCAGATGGTGTTATTTACAACAAATCCTCTTGGCCTGTGAAATTCAGTGTCTGTTTGGAAAGGGAAAGTGGGGAAAAAATCTGATGGGAAATAACCAAAAATGTCTACTGCAACTGGTTAATGACCAAGGTCCTTTTCAACTCTCGGGGTTTATGTTTCTATTAATCTCAATGATACCCTTATTGTTTAGCTTGTGAATTAGTAAAAGTCTGTATATTGTACTGAATGGCTTTGCATTTTCAACAGAAAGAAATTACTTTTAAATTATGATCCTGTCAACTCTAATGCATAATTAATATATGAGAAAAGGAAAGTAATAGATCTCTTCAAGGAAAGGTTTTTTTCAATAGTCATTTCATGTAGAACACACACACATACACATATACCCTGAACATTTCTGCCTTGTTTCACTTATTACCTCCAATTGCTCTTCATGTTAATTGAAAAACTAAAGTGCAATCCGCCTATAGCAGTGTGCCTTTTCCAAGAAAAATTCTTTTACTCAGATAAAACAAAATCATTATTAATTATATTAATAATAGATCAGGCTTTTGGGTAGAGCACCCAAGACAATGTTTTATTTTATAAAATGAAAAGTATAAATTAATTATGTGCAACTTGGCAGAAGAAGACTTTTAAAAGACATATATCATTATTTCCATCTTATTCTGTAATTGAAGAAGGATTTGTCTAAAAATGCATGAGATGCTTATTTATTTTTCTGGGTCCTAATGGGAGAAAGTTCAGATCCAAACAACATAAACCAATGAGGACGGAGGACAACTCAGAAGGCGGATTCGAAACCTGACACAAATACATTAGGTGACCTTGGAGAATAAAACCAAGAGACCCAAGACGGAGGGTGCAGAGGGAATCCTGGTTCTAAGCAGGTGGTAGCAGCAGTGGAGGAAGACCTGGTGATGCTCTGGCTCCAGGCAATCTAGCCATTTCTAGTCATACCTCAGCCAGTGAATGATTAACTCCACTCTATAGAGTTTCACTTCCGAAGAAAAAAGGGAAGAAAATGAGTAAGGGCAAGACAGAAGAACAATAGAACTGAGGAAAAGAGGGAAGAGAAATAAAGAGAAAAGGAAGGAAACCAAAACAAAACCTCAAGGCTATGAGAAGGCTCTAAACAAAAGGTGATAGTTGTGGGTGAGGAGTACTTTGACCCCTTGACCTTGGCAGATAGTAACAGTGGCATGCTGCTAAATATTTAACGATCGGGTTTCTAGAGGAAAAAAATACCTTTATTTTTAGCATTCGTGGATTCCCGACGCATAAATACTCCCACCATGACCCATTCAAGCTACCAATGTGATGTCACTGTGCCTATATACAGTAGTCCACCACTGTGTGGTATTTTTACCTTAAAGATAAAATGAAAGTAAATAACTCCAAAACCACCAGTAATAATAAAATGATAATAATAAATGTAGTAAAATAATAAGGAATGATAAAATTTGAGTTTTATTATCTTTGTTTTTAATATTCTTTCTTTTATAATATGGCTAGATAATATAATCTTAATATAATTTTAATAATAGCTGTGCATATAACTGGTTCACAAATTCATAGAAAATTAACAATAATCAGTTCTTGTAAATTGACTTCTCCATACCACACGTGATATTCTCATCTCTGTGAACCAGATAGAAAGCAACACATATTTTAAAATTACCTAAGTATTAGGGAGAAGCTGTATTTGTCAAAGTGAAAATTAGGTAAGATATTGAAGCAGAAAATGTTCATTTAAGCATAATTGAACTAATACACATTTTCTACTTGTTCTTAAAACAAACTAAAATGTTCGTGAAGGAATTTTTTTTTTTTTAATTAAAATCTACAAGGCCAAAGAGAATGGGAAAGGACAAGATATCAGAAAAAAATATGTCACCCACATTTTGAAAGCTGGGAAGTATAGACATGCAAGGCAACTGTTTTGTTAGCAGAGTGAAAAAACAGAACCTAACTACCTGTAGAAGAGCAGTTAGAAATCTGTAGTTCCCATTCATACCTTCTATTTCACACAGTCAGATCATCTCTCCTCCCCAGATATTTGCAAGAGACAAACGGATATGCGCGGGGAGGTAGATGTGGATTCGTGTGGATGCTTGTATGTGTATACATAATATGAGAAAGTGCTCAGTCCTGTTTTAAGATTGTGCAAAGCAAAATCAGAGGTTGTCCAGTGGAGTCATTATATTTGAATTACATTAGTGTATCCCCGGAATATCGTGGTCTTTCTACCAACTGCATATCATCCAAGCAGCTACAGCTGGGTCTGCCCATCTTTGCTTCACCCTATTAATTTAACAATTTTTTTAAGTGCCTGCTATAAGATGGGAATTTTAATAAACCCTCGATATACAATGGAGAATAAAAGACACTTACTTTCAAAAGACACTCAAGGATAAATTAAAAGATAGTCCTATAATAAAAATATCATTATTATAAGAAAATATTAATATAGAAGATATAGAAGAAATTAATGTAGGGATAAGAACACAGAGAGCAAAGATTAAGCTGAATCTTGAAAGTTAAGGAGGTGTTCAGTGAGGTGGGAAATGATATTCTGTCAGAGAAATAGATATGATGAACTGAGTTCGGTAGATCTTGGTATGAATCTCATTTACACTTTAGCAGGGTGACCTTGAGAAACAGAAAATTTGCCTGAGTTCCATTTATACAATGAGAATGGTTAATATATACATTTGTATATCTATATATTAGGACTGTTATGGAGATTTAATACTAGATTGGTAAAGTACTTGTCACAGAATCTAGTCCCTAGAAGAAGTCAATAAATACAGTTACTAGTTATTATACATCTGTGTTCTGGAATGTATCAATTGCATAAAATAAAATATATCAGCTATTAACTATTTTTAAACAATTGTTATAAGTGTTTCTCTTCTTCTTGAGTACCTTTGGAATTTCAGAAAATTCTATCAACCACTCCATAGTTCAAATCAGTCCTTCTAATAATGTTACTTCAACAGAAGTAAAAAACAGGGTATGAGTTCTTGATTCCTGGCACTCTTCTCTACTAAGAATGTGCTCTCCTCTCCTAAAATCAGCCACTAATCAGATCCCTTTTCTTCTTTTATCCAACAATTTATGCAGTAACATTTTCTAACGATAATTGCTTTGTAGGGAGCAGATTGCTTCAGTGCTAAAACCTATCTGCTGACAAGAGGTCAGGTAAAGAAAATATGTCTATCAATGTCATGAGCACCCAGGCCCACAACAAATAGTATTTTGTATAAGTGAGATGCATTGCCCCATATTGCCATAGCCAAAATTACCTCTGACATTTCTAAATGTCACAGTTAATCCACTCTTCACAGCAATGTTTTTAAATGTGTTAGAAAGAAGTCTTTTAAAAGTCACATCTAAGCTAGAGGAGTCACAGCAGAGTTGTTTAGACGTGCATTTGGAAAGTTCATTATTGATACTTTGAGAATCTACTTTCATGTGTTAGATCCCAACATGGGTGACTTAGCTTTACTCTATTCTGTCACTATACACTACCAGTCATGACATCTTGCTACAATTCTGTTATAGACCAAGTGTTGTGTCCACTTGAAATTTATATGTTGAAACCGTATCTTTCTATGTGATGCTATTAGGAGGTGGGGCCTTTGGAAGTTAATTAGGATTAGATGAGGTCATGAAGATGGAGCCCCCATGAATGAGATTAGTGTACTTATAAGAGTGATCAGAGCTTGCTCGTGTTCTCTGTCGTCAGCCACATAAGAATACAAGAAGCCAGCAATCTATAACCCAAAAGAGGGTCCTCACCAGAACTTGACCATACTAGCACCCTGATCTTGGACTTCTAGCCTCCAGAACTGTGAGAAATTAGTTTCTGCTATTTATAAGCCACTCAGTCTATGTTAATTTGTTATAGCAGCCTAGACTGAAGAAAACAACCCCAATCACTCCTTGATTATATAATTGGTCCAAAAATCAACAAGTGCTAATCCAGACCAATCAAAAGTATTCTGTAAAATTATATAAATGGATGCCATCTCTTTCCTCAGTTGAGAGTCACTAAACTAGAATGACATAATCCTGAAGATGCCAGTAGTTATGCCATCATTTCTCCTACCACATGGAAAAAGCCTGTCTATTGTAGGCAGCCAACAAACAAATCAATGGAAACAGAACCAAGGATTGGAGGAGAGACAGACTGGAGAGATAGAGCAAGAAAAGATATCACACTTTGACTCCATAGTGTTTTTAAATAATCCCACCATCTTGGAATTCTTAGCTACATGCATGACTCAGTAAGTTCCCATTTTTCGACTAGTTTATTTGTCATTGCAATAGATCATCTTGATCATGCAATTTAGCTCACCTAAACAAAAAGAGGATTCACATTTTATAGTAAAGCAAATCTTAAAAATTGCTTTCAAGATTCAGTCACTATTTTTATATAATTTTTTAATGACATAAACAGGCTTAAGATAATCTCTTTAATTACAGTGTAGTATAATCCAACTGAAAAGTTCTATTTCAGTAATCATAAGCACAGATTTTACTAGTGCCAGGATCTATCCAGACATGCCTTGCCTTTGTGCATGAATTATTATATGATAAGATTTTCAAAATTTTACAGGATAGAAATATGTGTGATTTTATTTCCAGATACTCCTCAGGAGGGCCAATTTATAGGAATGATTTCTGAGTTTTAAAATATACTCTTTCCTGAGTTCAATCAATATAAAAATGTTTTTGTGGTTTGAACAGTGGTCCCCAAAAAGTTATGTCCACTTGTAACCTCAGAATGTTCATACCTTATTTGGAATAAGGATCTTTGCAGACAAAATTAAGGTAGGACCTCAAGATTAAATCATCTCAGATTAGTGTAGGTCTCTTATAAAGAGACAGAAAAAAAGAAACAGAGAGACGCAAAGAAAGGGCCACATGAAGATGGAGCGGTGCAGCTATTAGCCAAGGACCACCAACAATTGCTGGGGGCCACCAGAAAAGCTAGGAAAAGGCAAGAAAGGATTCTTCCCTAGAGCCCTCAGAGTGAGCGTGGTCCTGCTGGCATCTTGATTTTGGACTTCTAGCTTCCAGAACCATGAAAGAATCAATTTTGATTGTTTTATACCAAAAAATTTGTGGTAATCTATTATGGCAGCCCTAGAAAATTTATGCTTATAGAAATGGATATTTCCCACAATTAATTTGAATGTTCTTTCTTTGGGTTTCCTGGTGGCTCTCAAGGTTAGGTTTTTAACACTAATCTTAGAAAATCTACTATAACACATTTTGCTATGTGTGAAAGTTTCTGGGAGTTTTGACCTATTTTTCCCTGGATGATTTTTTTTTTCTTAAATAACTTTCATGTGAGAGCATGGACCTACCTCTTTCTGCAGCTAAACTGTATTTTTCAACTATATTTTCATAATTGGCTTCCTTAAACTTTATATTTGAATAAGATGTCCTCTAAATATCAATTTAAGTTATCATTAAGAAAGTATTTATTAAGTCTTGTGGTTAACAATTCCACAACCAATTTTTTTTTCTGCCTTAGATCAGGTTTATTTGGGGGTCTCTATGAGGTTATATATCCTATTTCTTATATAAAAGTCTAGATTTTTTGCTCACTATGATCTTCATTGGCTTCTGTTTCCTAACTTCAAGATAAGAATAAAAACATTTGAAGGGCATTTTACGATTTACATTATATTCTGCATACAACATGCTGTTCAGCACAAATTAATGTAACCGATATAATTTTACCTTTTTATTATTTGGAATGTGTGGTTTTAAATAAAATGATAGTGTGAATAACAGTTCTAAGCTTCTCGTGGTTTTATTATCTTATATATCATAGAGCTTTTTATATAAATATCTGCCAAATGTTTAATGGATGGATAAATAAATTATTTTTTATTTTTATTCCAGAGAAAAATGCAACTTTTAGGGACCTCCTGCCTCCACACTGTTTGCTATAGACAGCACTAAGAGAGGAACAGGGAATGCCATGGGTGGAGTTGGGCAACACTAATGACTCTAGTTTTTCCCAGACTCTCCAAAAACCAACAAAGAAAACCATGACTGAGAGTAGTTTCCTAACTTGGAACCTGTAAAGAGGCTTCTGGGATAGGGTCCGCAAAAAGTTTTCTATGAAAATATATGCATATTCCTGGAGAATTGCATGACTTTCATCAAAGTCTCAAAAGGGTTCTTGATCTAAAAACAAGCTTAGAACTACTGATTCATAGGCTTCAGTAATAGATACCAAAGAGAGAAATATATAATATATGTACTAAAGACATTTTTATTGCTGTAAGAAAAACTATAAAGCTATGAACCAAACAGTATGTATGTAGCCAGCTAAAATAGTCTTATCTTTCAAGTCATACTCCATAATGTTATTTTCTTAATAGATGGGTGTCCCATTGTAAAACTGCTTCAGGATCATACTCTCCTGTGTTATATGTTTCCAATCTCATAGTGAGAATTTATACTCACACAAGAGGCCTGATTTGGCCAGCAAACAGCTAAATTAATTTTACATTCATGTCTTATGAAATGTCTCATGATTTATTCCTACATTTATTACTTTATCTTAATGGTTTCATCTTTATTTTTACTCAGATATAATTGACATTATAAAAAGAGTATATTTCCAACTCTACTTAAAATGTATACATATGCAAAATTCTCATTAGACTTATCTTAGCACTTTTAATAAGTATCTGAAACCAAAGTATTTATTAAGTATAACACGTCTGCCATCTGGAGAGTTTTCTTATTTCTGTACTTCCTCCCATTTCCTGTAACTGGATCTTCTTTTCTGAGTTTAGATTTGGGTCCAAGCCCTTGCAATCTCCCCCAGGTAACAGTACAAGCACAGTTCCCGCAGAAGAAATAAAATGAGATTGGGGCATATTATAATAACACTTTCAAGGTCCCTTGCATTATTCCACATTCCTACACAAAACATAATAAATATATCATGTTATTTCCTGCTTCTGCTATACTGTGTGATAAAAAGTAAGTCTCAAAGGACAATGTCTACTCTGACCAATACTAAGCACAACAATATGTATTCAATACTTGCCAAAGTGTAAGCTGATTCCTGATGTCACTGAATGAGATTACACATTTTTGTATGCTGACAATAAAAATAAAATTTTTGAGATATGTGAAGCCAAGTGAAAAGGTAGAATCAAGGACACATATTTTAAAATCCTAAAACAGAATTCCTCCATACCTGTAACTTTCCATTTAAATGCTAATTTGCCCATATGGTTTTTTATATTGGTTGCATTCTTTCTTCACCACTCCTCTCTTAATGATGTTCATTTTGTGTGAGACCTCAGGAAAAGACACATGTCCTAAGCTCCTACCTTAACTCCCACTGTGATAAGATTACAGTGGGCATTGAATGATTTTTTAAATTCAAATGAAGAAGTCTATAGCCATGCCACCCTGAACATGCTGAGACCATCTGATCTCGGAAGCTAAGCAAGGTCGGGCCTTGTTAGTACTGGGATGGGAGATCACCTAGGACAACCACGTGCTGTGGACAATAAATAAATATAAATGAATGAATGAATGAATAAATAAATAAATTGAAATGAAGACTTTATTAAACCAAGTGTGAAGTTTCTTTAAGAAACATAGAAACAAAGGATTCAAGAATGCAGAGCAGATAAGTAGTTAAACATCTGATCTACAAAGCCATAACGTAACAATAACAAAAAGCATTAGCACTGTTAATATTTTTCAATGTCCCCTTTTAAAGCCTGAGATCAGAGATCAACAACTGCTGTAATGAAAAACTATGAGAACTTTTTACCTAAAATATCCAAATAGTCAAAAGCTTTTTCCAGATGTAGCTTTCTAACCAGTTTAGTATTTAATGCTTAGTTCATCTGGTAAAATGTACTCCTTTATTTCTGAGGCAAGTTATTCAATTATAATTTTTTCCTCAATACAAAAGAGATATAATGCTTACTCCAGGAGTCTTGGAACAAGGAAAGGAAAGAAACAAAGCAAAAGAAGAAAGAAAATGTGAAATACTCATAAAGCCACATCCCAGAGAGATATTTATCACTTTAGATTTTTTATAAAATATAGGCATTGGAGATGGAAATGATAAAAATGATCAATTACCCACATACAGCCTTCCACATTCTCTTCCCATTCTACATGTGCCACATGTTGAAGATGGCAGTGCCACAGAAATAAGAAGCCGATTCCTTGTATTACCAGAGAGAAAGTCACCCACCAAACACCCAATTAGACCAAGATGTGGGTAAGAAATAAACATATTAAAACACTGAGATTTTCACTTTTTTTGGCAACACTTAGTTTATTCTGACTAATAGAGTAATTTGTACTCTGAAATGAGATGTTATCTTAACAAATCCTTAAATATGTCATTAACTGAGCAGCTGGGTGTTGGGTGATGAGGAAAGTTACACACAGTGGAAAGTGGTTAATGAAAATAAAAGAAGTAGTGTGTGTTGGCTACTGTTATAGGAGGGCAACTATTAGAGAAAAGATAAGCCCAGCAGAGAATTTGCTGATTTTCAAAATAGTCAACAAATTTGGGGCCCTGAAGAACTAAAAAATCTGATCACTTGTAGAAACCAAACAGTGAAACATAGCAGAGAATGTTATGAAGGACCAAAGCTCTTTAAGACATAATCTTGTGAAGAAAACAGAATAAGGATGTGGATTTTTAACTCCGATAAGACTTCAGATT
>NW_006441953.1:2822791-2834397 GCF_000325575.1 Pteropus alecto | reverse complement strand
GTGGAGAGTAAAAATAAAATATATGTCTAGTGACTAGAAGAGAAGTCTGTGAAAGAGACAATGCTATGGGTTCATTAACAATTTTTTTCTCCTTCTGAGCACAAAGAAAAAACATATTTTCAAGTCTCCTTGCATCGAAATGGAACTGTTAACTATTTTTCATCTAAGAGAGTGAGCAGAAGTTTTATTTCCAGCAGTTAAGGAGGCCTTCTCGATACTCCCTTCCTCTCTCTCTCTCTCTGCTTACTGGATGATGCAGGCATAACTTTAAAGTCAAGTGACGTATGGAGGAGCCTCATGACAAATTGTGATAGATCTTTGAATGACTACATAGAGCAGACACTTCTCACTCTCCCCCCAAACACACACACCACATTCACAAACTGATCCACATCGGATTGCAAAATGATAGACAAATAACCTATTATATTTAGCAGCTATGATGTTGAGATTGTGACAGGAATTAGTATTATTTCCCTGACTAGTATACATTGGTAAATAAGTTATGCTGTATTTATGTAATGAAATACCAAACAGCAATGTAAATGAATGGATTAATGAAGTATAAGTACATATAATATCAAGGATAAATCTCAGAAATAATATTCCTGAGATATAAACAAACAAACAAACAAGTTTATAAAAAGAATAAATATCCATGTATACATGGTAGAATGGAGTGGGGAGGTGTCCCTCACATCAACAACCAATCTTTTGACACCAGTTGACTGTTATACAATTTAACTCGATTCTGACATCTACCTAGAAACAGTATCAAATCCCACTCATTATGGGTTTAGTCCATTAAACTAGAACAGTTCACAGAATTCTGAGAAACATTTTACTTACTAGATCATCAGTTTCTTATAAAAGGATATAACTCAGGAATAGCCAGATGGAAGAGATGCACAGGGCAAGCTGTGGGGAAGGCATGGGGAGTTTCCGTGCTCTTTCCAGGTGCTCCAGTCTCCTGGAAATCTCTGTGTTGCACCAAACCCTGTCTTTTTCATATTTTTATGGAGGTTTCATTACATAGTCATAATTGATTTAAATCATTGGCCATTGGTGATTAAAGTCAACTCCATCCTTTCCCAGGAGGTCAAGGGAGTGGGATTTAAAGTTGCAATTCTCTAATCACATGGTTGGTTCTCCTGGCAATCAGACTCTATCCTAGGTACATTCCAAAAAGTCATCTCATTAATATAACAGAAGACATCATTATTGATCTTATCACTTAGAAAATTCCAAAGGTGTTAGGAGCTCTGTGCCAGAAACAGGGATGAAGATCAAGTATATATTTCTTGTTATTATTGATATAAGAATGTCCAAATCTATAGAGAATTTTTATTAAAATGTATTTGAATGAAAGAGAGGATACCTCAGCACACTGAGAAAAATTCTTCAAAGAAATGAAAATTTTCAGCTTCCTTTATGCATTGGGACTTAAGGGGGTAGGAGCATAAGGAAGATTACATGAAGGGGGAGAAAGCAAGGTAGGGGTCGGATTATAAAATAGTTAAGATTATGTGTTCTCTTGAGGGTGGTCAGGATTTAATAGGGGTCTAAAGAAAGGCATTTCAATGGTGTGTTGACCTAGATATCTTTGGTATCTTTGCTGTAAACCAGCCCTGTCCACAGAACCAGTGGACAGGGCTGGTTTACAGCAAAGATACCTTTTACGAAAGAAGTTATAGGCCTGGAGTGTGACTACCCGCCATGACCTGCCCAGTTAGGAATTCATGACCAGATCACTCTGTGAGGTTACCTTCCATAGATCCCCTTTTCTGTTCACATTATAAATCACGAGATCAAAATATTTATCTTCCATCATTAGAATATTCTGAGCTGTCAGTTTCAGTTTCAGATTTAGTAGAAAAGTACCACTTATTAAAAAGAGGGAGTTCTGTACAACCTTTTATTTTTAATAAGATGCTGAAATAATATCTCATACTAGTGTCTGTTTTCAGAAAATGTAATTTTTATGAGGAAAGTCATCTTTATTCTGGTACTTCTTGATACTTTCATGACTGTCCTGGGTGGAGGCCTCATGGGGAAAGCAGTCACAAAAGAAACAACCCTAAGAGCTCATGAGCCTGGACAAGCTAAGCAAAATCCATGAGAGAATGTGCTCTCCCAGCCTGAAGCTGCCCTCCTGTGTTTTGGCAGAATGCTTACACACTTTAAAAGATGGTTCAAGACTATGGATAGCAAAATTAAAACCCTGGGTACTGATTTTTGGTATAGCTGTCACCACTACAGGAAATAGAGTAAGGAAATAGGGCCAAAACAAGGGGCCTTACAGAATATTCAGAGGGCACTTAAACTTAGTTAATTTGCTCTCAAAAAAGAATGACAGCATCATCTTCTCAACAAATGCTCTAAGTAGTAACAATGTTTATCATTGCAAATGAATCTTGGCACTATAACTCCTTTGAGTTACCTCATCTTGTTCAATAGATATACAGTTAAGTGGCATTTTTTTTAAACCTTCCATTGGATGGTGCAATCATATCAGAGCTTCTAGAATGGATCAAAGAAGCACCAAGGTTGTTTATTCAGAAGAAAGTGCCTCATGAATAAACAAAAGTCTCCAAACTAAAGAATGTCTTCATTGGTGGTTATTCTACACTGTTTTTAAAATAGCTCCGATACCACCATGTATTATTTCATTCTATTAAAATGAATTAGGATCATTTAAAAATAAATATTGCAAAACAAAAATGAGAATCATTAATATTTTCTTCTTTCTTATCCCCTTCTCATCACCTCTCCTACCCTTTCTGAAAGGTCTAATGTCATGGGGAGCGGCGGTGGGGTGGGGGGCGGTATTTTTAATCAAGCCCCTTGCCCTTCATTTGATAAACCTACTTCCTTCCTCTGTGTCATCCCTTTTTAAATTGTTACAAGAAAGAAAATTCTTACTGTTCACTTGAGGAAATTAGTTTTGGATTGAATTGGTTCTAAGTTCTGACCATGCAATTCAGGTCTCCTATCATGGCCTTTCAACATAATGTTCATAAAAGTCCAGCCAATTCATTAGCTGACATTCTTCTCCCTCTTATTTAATCATTTTGCAGGAAAAGCCAAGCTTTCTGACTCACTAGTTATGGAATTTTTTCCTGAATCTCAGTAATGCGAGAAAGCCTACAGTATTTAATGATACTTCTATTAAATAACACAGTCATAATACATGCTGTTTCTAAAATATCCCAAAACAGGAAAATAAGACTTGTTTCTCCCAAATAAATTCTCTCTCAAAGTCTTCAGCGTTCTAGTCCCAGTTAAGGAATAATATAACCAGAAGCTCTTTCACACTCATTTCTGGCACTTCATTTTTCTTCCCACCGTCTCATTCCTCTTATCCCATTTTCAAATTTGCAAATACGCTACTGTCACGTTAGAGTTCTCAGCTTGATAACATATGTAGAATAAGCTTTGGCTCCTTAGATCATTTAGAAACTATGTAATAAACATATGCACATGTAAGCTATATGTTTGTGTATGTGTGTGTGGTTTCTTAACATAATAATATTCAAATTCTGTATTTGATTAGCTATTATTTAATTCTGTGCTTTAGAAAATAAAAATTAATTAGCTTTTGTACAAGGGATTATATTTCATATACCATTACTCTTCAAACTGATTAAACCTGACAAAAGCTAACTACAGTCATCAGTAATTATATATCTGGTTTAACAGTCACATTTTGTTTATAATCAGTTCTCTGGCCCTTGTGCCAAAAGAACCTGTTTGTACATATATGTAAGTAGGCCAACCAGGAGACCTATATAAATGGATATTTTCACAAAATTTCAGGCCCTAGAGCTACTTGTAATTCCCATCTATAAACAAATACAGTCCTTTAAGCCATTACATTGTAGCTTTCTAGCCAGCACCTCACAGAGCTAAATAATGTCATTCCATTGCTGTATGCATTTTCTCAGCAAGTTACCTTCTAGAGCTATTTTGAAGAATTTTGAAAGTTATTTTTCATTCATTTGCATCTTTGAGCTCATAATAGTTTTGAGTGCAATCAACTCAATGTTGTACAAGCTCTTCAGGCAAACACAAAATAGTAGAAAATAATGTCTTCACCTTCAAGTACAAAAAAGAGCAATACAGGCCAAAATAAAAAATAAAACTAAAAATAACTCTAAGATTTATTGGAATATTGCCCAGATGATCTAAATGGTTCTTAATGAATAATGTTTGAGAGACAGTGATCAAACCTCCATTTCACTTTGCTTGAACGGAGATAGCTTGTATATACATTAAGGACAATTACCATGACCTTCCAAATTATAATTAAGTAATTTGTTACCTAGTTAGCAGTTCATATACCTTGTGAAGGCATCCCCACCCCCCACAAAAAAAAAAAAAAAAACCTTTCGAAGTTCTCACCTTCTCAGTTCTAACTCGGCTAATAATCACATTAATAGAGATAGATTAACAGTAGAACATATATAAAGTTTATTACGGATGTACATGCTGAGGGTGTCATAAGATATGAAACTCAAAATGCATTGGGCAGTGGAGGCTTATATGCCATTCCAGTCAAAGGAGAAGGAGGGTAGGGGTCTGAGATTCTCAAGGGAAAGTAGGCAATTCACAGGTAGGAGAAAGAACAAATTCTTACGGAGCCATCCAGAAACAATGGAACACAAAGGGGAAACAGGACTTGTTAGATTTCTTCCTGTCTGTCTCATATGTGCAAGGTGAATATGCTATGGTCCCCTTCCTGAAACAGGGTTTTTTAAATCTGAATTCCTCTAGGCAGGAAGGGGGAGGTTCACAGGTTCTTTCTGAGTCTTTTGTTTCTTAATAACCAACTTAAAATCAATATACCGAAGGCATATTTCAGGGTGGCAAAACTTTGGTCTCCCTCAATCTTCTTTATAAATCTTCTTTCACTTATGCAGTGTATTCTAGACCTTCTGAAAACTATGTAAGAAAAAAAAATGCCTCTTTTTATTGTCTCTGAATGAGGACCTGAAAGCCCAACTGTCCATGTTCTGCTGTCTACAGCCTGGATGAACTTATAGTTAGTTATTGAATCTTTATGAGCCAGTGTGTTCTCATTTCTACAAGGCAATAATTTTGCCTTTCACAGGGTTTTGGTGAGTATAAAATTAAGTAATGAATAAAAAAGATCTTTGAAAAGAAATGCAAAGTGCTATCAGTATAAATTATCAGTTTTCAATTATATACCATAAATAACTCACATACAATGCTTCAAATATATGCCTAAATGTTATTCAAATCCAGTATTATCTAATTTCAAAATTTCAAATTTTGCCACAGCCACTAGATAAATGTTTTCTGAGTCTTCTATCTGAAGTTTTGCTAGGCCACATAAAAGAGAAAGATTCAGATATACTTCTGTGTTTTTAAAAGTATTTGCACTTTTAAAATTAAATTACAATATGTATATACAGAAACATTATGAGATTTACTTATACCAGCTGGGTACTACATCACAGATGGGCAGAAAGACCAAACTTAGGTAACACAAATCTGCACCTTTCAAATGAAGGAGCAACATCTCGATTGCATCCCCTTCTTAACCTCACTTATCATTTTAATCAATGACTATATTCTCCTAAATATATCTTAAATATGTCTTTCTCTCTTCATTCCTTTGAACATTGCTATTGGCCCTATTCTGATCCAGTACATCATCACACAAATTGTAAAGATACCTGACTATTTCAGGATAAGAAAATCTACATTCCCAAACTTTGTTAGTCAGTCCTCCATCTATTCTAAAAGCATGTTAAGATTATCTTGTTTATACAATACTGTACTAGTTTAATTAGTTTGACTCAGGGTTGTTTATAATAATTCATCCTCAGATAATTATATCAATTCTTTACCCAGGCCTAAACCCATATAAAGCTGTGATTCAAGATTATAAAGAATATCGGGACTTAATAGGGTGTATTGAAGGACCAGCATAGTAATCATCTTTATTTGCAAAGAATAATATAAGCACCATAATTAAATATTATTCTCAGGCTTGATTTTACTTTTCATAAACACTAACCTCAGTAAACTCTCTCTCTAACCAACAAAGCAAAACATAGAAGAAAAAATATTTGGTTCTTTTCCAGATTATCTTAGCCACTTTCCACTTCTATATTCTATATTTTGACAGCACTGAAAATTTTTTAGTTTTTAAAATGTAGTATATTCTCTCTCACTGTGAAACTTTTTACAAATCCTGAAGTCTTCACCTGGACACCCTTTACCCAAAAACCCTTCTCCATCAGTT
Organism: Pteropus alecto; assembly: GCF_000325575.1. NCBI lineage: Eukaryota > Metazoa > Chordata > Mammalia > Chiroptera > Pteropodidae > Pteropus > Pteropus alecto. The sequence continues at coordinate 2,828,126 of NW_006441953.1, read as the reverse complement.
CACTTTAGATTACACAGAGTTCAATTTGTTTTTCAAAGAACCCCTCTGGGAAGCCACACCTGACTGCTCTGGAATACACAAGTGTCCCTAATATAAGTTCACTTTGTATCCTCTTATTCCCCCACCAGAGCTGTTGCTGGAACTGTTTTAATGAAGAATAATTTCTTTTTCATTGGATTGTAAGTTTCATAAAAGCAGGAACAGTGCCATGCTTTCCCACTTTTTAACCCCAAGTACTTAATACCATATCTGGTATATATTAACAGCTAATAGTATTTGCTGAATTAACTGAGACTCTAGAGCTTAATAACTATCTCTTTTGTAAAACCTTCCTATCTTTTTGAGGCCCTGTCTATCTCTATCCTATTACATTTATATGTTTACTCAAAATTTTGGATTTCATTTTCTTTCATTATTCATTAAAGATATGATCATTTTTAGCCTTAGTTATAATCAATAGAAAGTAATTCTTACTATATTAAATATTTTGAGTAACTCATAGAATCCAAAAGAGCCCACTACTATAGAGACCTCCCAACCAGGGAAATGCCCAAATTCATATTATAGAACTTGTCTCATGAATATATCACTGCAATCATCCCTGGATGCAGACACCTTAGGTAATTCCACCAACCATAGCAACACTGGCCATTAGGTGCTCCTAGTACACCCCCATCATTGTTGCCTGTTGCTTCTGAAAAGAGGATGCAGCTGCCTAGCTGCACAAGTATGCATTCTGAGTGGTTCCTCCCACATCTGGGGATATGTGTCTGCTTGTCAGAGTTGGGTCAAGGGCCAGGCCAAGAAGCATGGGAGGCTGGGAAGGGAGGTTCTTTAGTGGGAGATACATGCAATCTCATGAGGGAGACCATAAATACTGGAGGTGGTGTTGGGGCACAAAGGGGAAATGCCTACTGTAATCCAACCCAATGACATCATGAGTTAGGATGAATGAATGGGGCAAAAACTTCATTTTATTGTTCTGTGGTATCTCTCAAAGTACTTAGGACAATGTACACATACAGTAGAATATAAATGATTAATATTTTAGTTCAGTAACAGACTTTCAGGAAAAAAAATTGCAAGTAAACTCACATCAAACTTTGCCACTTAGAGAGGCTTCAAAAATCTCATTTCAAAGCAGAGTCCAAATTTACCACCATCCATGTGACCTTCTTGTTTATGCCTATTTAAGTGTAGTGCAAAATATGTAAAGCAAAGTCTCCTTTCAGCAGCCAGCAGATGCAGACTGCTTAGCAACGTGGAATAATGAAGTGATTAAGGGTCTCCATAAAGAATATTGTAGACTTACACAGTATTAGGAGGAAGGCATCATGTGGCATGCAGAAGCCAAGCCTCAATAATAGATTCTCAGTGCCTGCATCACTCAAAGGAATGACTGGTAGATAGAAGTTATAAAATTGGACTCATTTATCTTTGAAAGCAAGCATTCTGCTAATGAAGCAATGACAGAGAGATCAAAAACAGATTGTACATAGGCACATGGTCTTTGAGTAATAAAACAATTGTCTTATCTCTTTCTACTAGAGCAATTCTTTGACTTAGAGGATACTTAGTAGATTTTAAAACTTCATTTCACAAAGCCAGGATTAATAAAGATGCACTGGCATGGTATTATTCATATGAACAACAGAGAAAGCTTTTATTTTCTGCCAGAAATATTTAAAAACCCGTATTTGAATGAGCTTCCTGAAGTAGGCTGTGACCAGGCCAGACAAAAAAATAATTATTTTACTAGCTTGCATTTTACCTTTAAGCTTGGATATAAAATTTAATCTATGCAGAAGCAATTTCAAAAAAAAAAAATAAAACACACATAAAAGAGCTTACAATGGCTTTTCTTCTCATACACAAATCTGTTCATAAAATCTTAATATCTGGTGTCTAGTAATCATTCAGAAAGAATAAAGAAAGAAAAATTTTAAAAGGAAAGTACTTCTCTATTCAACAGTTTATACTATAGTGACAGAATTTCACACACAGTTTTCATATATTAAAAGACCTGACTAGTGTTAGACCTTTAAAAAACTTTTCAATCCTTCTTTTCATATCTTTTATAAAAATGCCCAAAATGATTGATTTCTAAAACATTTCTTTAAATGTCTGCAATAGGAAAACCCAGTGTCTTTCAGTAATGTTTTCTTTAGTCCCTACCAGAACACTAAATTGGAAAAAATTTAAAGATAAATTGAATAAATGAAATGTGTGACTTCTCACAGCTTTCATATGCCTTGTTCTAAAATGATTCCTTTAAATAAAAAGAATATAGTAATAAATATGTACAGGATGATGCCATTTTTACAAAAATAATGATAGTGAATATTCCCTTATGCCCAAACACACAGAAACTTCTAGAAGTTTCTCCTTTCCACTCTCCTTAAGGCTTCTCTTTCAATAGGCATTAATTTTTACCTAGACACAGAGTCACCCATCATAAAAGGTGCATTTCTCAGGCTGCCTATGAGCTGGCTGTGGCCACATGACTAAGAATCAGACAATGGAAAAAAAACAGAATACAATGTTTCAGAGCAGCTTCAATGCACCTTATGAAAATGCCCTTAGACCCCTTATTGACTTTATCTCTTTCTCATTTTACTGCTTGGAATACAGTCAGCATTTTGAACCATGGGGATGAGGGCCATTCTCTAGGGATGGCAAAGTGGCAATTTGGAAGAAATCTCACTCCTTGTAATTCTTGCTCTAAACTTTTACAAGAGAAAAGTAAATTTCCCTCTGGTTTAAACCAGAGTTATTTGGAGTCTGTATCACGTTCAGGCAAACCTAATCCTTTAAACACATATTGATATAATATGTATAGCAGCTATTACTAGTGGCCTACTCAAAAGCCCTTCTCTCCTTGTTTCTTGAATACATACATATATATATAGTAATTCTGTTCTAGTAACAACTCTCCTAGATCCAGGAAAAAAGTCATAAGTTGGCAGATAAATGCATGTTAATCTTGTTACCCTCTGCCAGATAATTACTTTTTCAACCTTCTTTGCAGCAAAGTGCCAAATATATAGTTTTGACCAAGAAGGTAGGGGAGATTTATGGAATTATTTTTCTCCTTAATGAAAGGAAGACCCCTTTCTCCATTCGGCCTTTTCTTCCTGCCAGTAATGCCCTTGTATGAAGATGTGACACTGAGGTTGTGGCAGCCATCTTATAACTATGGGACAAAAAGCCTCTAGGAAGTAAAGCCAGCGGGTAGAGAAAAGAATAGGGAAGGAGTCTGGGTCCTACATCACTGGACCACCCCACCAGTCCTAGAATCACTTCTCTTCAAGATTCTTGATTATGTGAAATAATTAAATGCCTTAGGTGATTAAATCACTATTGGCCCAATTACAGCAGAAAGCTTCTTCTACTGATATAGCTGAGTGTTTAGGTAGGAAAAAAATATCCGTTCATAAAGCTGACTTTAAAGATCAAAACAATAGGTTGACTTACACTTATATTCTTTATATTTGTAATGGTTGCATTTATTTTTAATAAACAAATTATAATAAAAAATAATTTCATAATGAAGAATGGTCACTGAACCTTTTTAAATATTTGTTTAAATCTAGCTTATATGTTCTTTGAAATATTCTTTTTAAATTTTTTTATAATCAAAAATGATAAACATTTTTAATGAACCTTTTTAAATATTTATTTAAATCTAGCTTATATATTCTTTGAAATATTCTTTTTAAATCTTTTTATAATCAAAAATGATAAATATTTTTTAATATTTTATTCTAATAGGTACTATACCTTAATCTCACAATCATCTTGCTAATCAATGAATAGTTAACAAATGAGTCATTTTATTTGATACTTTAATATTTACAGGTTTTGAAATAAAACTCACCTTACAGAGAGTATATTTCCGACTACTTAATAAAAAACACACACTTGTTTTTTAAAATTGCAAGATTCAAGACATAGAAGAAATAAAAAAATCTAAGTCAATGGTTCAAAAGAGTAAGAATGTGTCTGAAATACAGTGTTTCTAGGACAAGATGTCACTCTACAAAATTAAGATAAAACTGTGAGTGTCTTCGAGTTACTGGGGAAAGGTGGGAGCAGCGCATAGTAAAGAATGGAAAAGAGTGCAGTCTAAACCTGGTTATGAGTACCTGATTTAAACAAGGAGAAAGCAAAATAATCAATAACTGACTAAAATATTGGAAAGAATAGAAGCTAAAAAGGCAGGGGTAGAGGGAGGATTAGACTGGACAGGTGTTGACAAATAGAGATGGGGTAGCCAGAGGTGAGACAATGTACAGGTAAGTCCAAGACAGAGTAGGTACTAAGTATACAATTCTGGCCTATCTCACACCTTATTCCATATTTGTGCATCTTATTATATCTCAAGAAACCAAGCAAATTTTTAGTCACTTTAATTGTTAATTAAGGTACACATGTACAGAGTACTTAATTCAAAAGATGTAAAAGGTCCCACACCACTTAGATCTTTTCCAGCACCAACAACTGTTACCAGTTTCTTATGTGTATTAGAGAAACACTCTTAAAGATACAATTGAAAAAAAATTGAAAAAATTTTAAGTTGGATTTGGGATTAAGACTTAGATGAATTAAAAATCATTTGTTGTTCATGACTTGGAAGACTTACTATTTAGATGATAATATTCACCAAATGATCTACAAATTCAGTGTAATCCCTGTCAAAATCTCAGCTGGTGGTTGTTGTCATTGCAAATTTTATAAGGTACCCCTAATATCCACATGGAATTTCAAGGGATGCAGAATAGCCAAACTAATCTTGAAAGTGAAGAGCAAAATTACTGTAATCAAGACTATATGGCACTGGCCTGAGGATAGACATATAGATCAGTGAAATATGATTGGGAGTTCATATATAAACCCTTAGATTTATATTCATCTGATTTTCTACAAGGAGGCCAAGACAATTGAAATAGGCATGAAGGATCTTTTTTGGAGTGATATATTTTTAAATTGTGGAATAGTTGCAAAATTCTGCAACTTTACTAAAAAATATTGAATTGTACACTTGAAATTGGTGAATATTTTGATATGCAAATTATATCTCAATAAATATTTAATTTTTAATTTATTTGCTTTTACGTCATTAAATATTTTAATCTTATGTTTATCTTTTTCAATTTAAACAGTTGTTGTTTAGTGATATTATTTACAGTTACCTATAATTCAATTATACATAATTGAAATCATTTAGATAACATGCTTTAGGCACAAAGTCTAGTTATTTTTACTGCAAAATTAAAACAACTGTTAGCACACTTATTAGGTACCTAAACTGCATGGGTAAAACTTCATCGAAATT
>NW_006441953.1:2812165-2822772 GCF_000325575.1 Pteropus alecto | reverse complement strand
GTAGGGAAACCAAAGTTATACAGTGATAGAAAATAAAAGAGGCAAAAACTTGATTTAAATGTTTCATTGGGTATTGTTAGAGAAGGACTTACATGTTGTATTTTTACCGAGGCCTTGTGAAAGCAAGCCATTTTCAAGCAGTCTACATACAAATTCAAAGTTTAGGGGGAAAATCCTGGGTGTAAAGTTATTATGAACAGAGATCAAAAACACAAAAGAAAGATATTTCGTGTCACTATTTGAATATCTACCTAAAAGCTTAAATTTTCCAACTTGAAGCAATTTTAAAATATAACTCTAAAATGAGGAGAAAATTGTAGAATTGAGACTTGATCTTGTAGAAATTTACCTCTTCCTCAATTTGAGGATTAATCTAAGCTGAGTCAAACCTTTTATATGAGGTTAAGTCTTCAATCAACAAATATTAATTAAAATTCTACAATATGCCAGGAACTAGGGATAGTTGTAAATAAGGCATAGTCACCGCCATCCTAGACCTTATACACTAGTATGAAAAACAGACTTTCAACAGATGATCACAAAGCAATTATCTAATTAGTATGATTATGAGTTGTTATGCTTAGCAGTATATCCTTTTATCATTCAATCATCACTTATTTATTGAATATCTATTATGATCCAGGTAACAGTACATCTTGTTAAACCTGAAATTTTCAAATCTTGGTTATAGCCTAAAAATACTCTCATTTCAACATACCAAATGGATGTTCTTACTATAGAAAGCCTAGAAAAAGGTAGACCTTGAAGAAGAAAATGGGAATTTTATATGTGAGCTAATAGACTTTAATCAGAGGCAATAACCCCTGAATATATAAATCTCTCTCCTCTAATGCCACCCAACAAAGCATTTAAACTAAGTATTTGCTTCTATTTTCCACTGGGTTGGACTATCACTAGACTCCAGATTGTCAATGGTACTTCCAGGAAGCAGCAGTTTAGCTACAAGAAGGATATCCTGTCAGTGTCAGAGATTTTATGAGAACGCTTTCATCCATAGATTCTGAGAGTAACCACTTTGTGTTACTTACCTTTCTGAATCTATAATAAAAATCTTATTTAAAATTACAGTCTTGTTTTCCCTATTCTCTGGAGTTTAGCAGCTGGCCTACAAAAATTTATCTTTCATGAGAGAGAGAGAGAGAGAGAGAGAGAGAGAGAGAGAGAGAGAGAGAAGAAGGGAGGGAGGAAGTCAGGGAAAGACAGTCTAACTTTCTCATAAACATGTTGATTATGGACTTATGGTTTATCTATGGAATCAATAGAATGATTTTAGCAGGATGTCTCTGGTTTATGATTGCTTGTGGTAAACGAAACTAGAATCTGTGAATTTATAATGCAATGCTCTCTGGAAAATGTCTTATAACCTATGTAAAAAATTACAATCTTGCCTTCCCTGTTCTCTTGAGAGGAAGTTCTATGCTTGGGTGAGAGTGCTAATGGGAATACAGTGCTAATGCACCTCCACCCTTTACCCTTTTCATTCCTCAAGCATACAGTCAAGATGCGTGTGGTGGCAGCAGCAGTGGCCGGGGAAGTTCAGTGGACTCATACTAGAGGAAGCATAAAGGCAGAAAAAATATAGTGAGAAGACACCATCTTGGGAACTCCCTGAGAGATACTACATCCTACAGGAAATCTCAAAAAGGGAATGAGGATTCAGCCCTCAAAAGTATAGTGAAATTATTATAGACCCGTCATCCCTCAAGTATATCTGGGACTGAAAAGAGATTTACAATGGTAGCATCATTTGGTTTGTGGGTATATCTCTCATTTGCTAAAGTGGAGACATTTGACTCTGATTCTTAAGAATTGTGCTGCTATTGACAGAAACAAGTAAGTCTTATATTTAAAATAAATAAAATAAAACAGTAATGTTCCCTATATAATCTAATCCTCAATAATAATGAGTTACAGCTTGTTTTCAAGTTGAAATGTGAAGCATGTATGTTGGTGAGTACCTGAAGCATGTATCTATTTGGTTTAATTTTATTCTGTATTTGAGCCTGAAATGCAATAGGAAGCCCAAGGTAAAGATAAACAGAAAGCTAAAAGCTCAATATGTGCTCTCCCTTTGCCACTTGGGAATAAATAGCAGAGTCATCAATCCTCTAAATTTCAGCTATATTCCTCCCTCAACACAGAATAAAGGAGAGCAATATAATCAAACAGAGACCAGATAGTAAAAATCAGAAATATAAGGAATCATCAAGAAAGAATGTAGTAAACATCTTCTCCCAAATTTAAAACAAAAAACACTAATTAAGATTGAACATACCCGCCTACTAATAAATGTAAATGAGATAAATTTATAGACTAAATACAAAGACTTTTTAGAGTTGGATTTAAAAATCTGCAAGCTAACCAAGGTCACCATAAAAAATTAAAAATAAATTAAAAACTACGAGTTATAAACAAAAGAAATATCTAATGTAAAATGACTTGAAAAGATTGAAATGAAAAGAATGAATAATTGTTTACCTATCATGGAAAACCCAAAGGAAAGATGAGCGGGAGGGGAAAAATGAGATAAAGAGAATTTTGTAATGACTGAGAAAGATATAATGTGCCATTAGTTTTAATACTGAAAAGACTCACCTTTTTGAAGGTCTGTATATGAAGTGAATTGAAATCCTTGATTCCACAAAATACCCAGAACAACATCTTCAAAAACAGGGTCCTGAATACTGTATTCTTTCCAACACCCTACCTATCAACTAAAGTTCTGACCCTGACCTCTAACCTAGGGGTTAGAATTCATGTTACCAAATGAGTTTCGACACCAAGTGTCTCCTTATCTGTATTAACAAGTGTCACCTGCTTCTGGATTGCCAAGCAATGCTCCACCGGTCAGCTAAGATACCATCATTCATTCATTCTGTACTTAGCTATAACCTACAACTGGCCCTCTTCCCCATCATCTCCCTTAACCAGGGAGAAAATACTATTTCTTTTGCATTTTTTTAAAAATTTGAGAAGGTAGTATACAAAAAAAAAGTATCTCTAGACAGAGACAAATCAAGGGTTACATTGAGCTTTTAGAACTTTCAGTAAATCAGGTAATATTTGCCTTCGACAAGAAAATCCATCTTTATATATACATAATACAAAATTCTAAGCTTCTACTGTCTCTCAGATATTAAACTGGCTCTTTAAAAACATGACATTTATACATAATTTCCTAACTGCAGTATAAATTAGGACAGCATTTAGAGATTGAACAAGAATAAGAACCAAGCTAGTTATATAAACAATTGATTCATTCATTGCCAGATTTAAAAAGCCAAAAATGTAAGTATACATTGCTTTTGGATAATACATTTTAAGTTATAAAAGCGATGTAATCACAAATAAATACAAGTTTAAAGAGAAATACCCATAACCTCACTACCTCACCACAGCTAGTGTTAGTATTTTGAGGCATATTCTTCTGTTTTTGTGACATATTGGCTAAAGTTGAATTTCAATCAAAAAGATTCTTGGACATATACACTCAATAACAAAACACGATTGATCTTGCATACCAGAGAAAGGGTCAGACCCAAATGTGTAATTTATCATTTTTTTTTTTTTTTAAGTAGAAGGGAGAGGATTTTTCCAAGGCTCTTAGAATTTCAACCACATGAAGGAATGCAAAATGAAACCCAAACTGGAGAGGAGGAAGACTCTCAGGAGAAGATTTGGGGAGAGAGCTATGGAAATGTTGAGTGCCCCACTGACACTGAAGGAGGAAGCACGGGGAATGCCTGTCCCACCCCGAAAGCTCAGCAGTGAAGAAGGGGTCTGCGGCTTCATTAGAACTATGGAGAGAGTTTTATATGTGACTCCAAAGTGGGGGTGCGGTGGGCTGGAGTCTGACATTCCCCTGGGGAAATCTGGAGGGTGCCAAGGTGGACCGCTCTAATGATGGAGCTCCCTGAGCTGCTGCTGACATGGCTTTGACTTTCTGAGTTGCTCGGGTTTAAAGCTAAGGGAAAATTTCCCACATGAAAAGGTGCTGAGATTGGAAATGCCTTGGGTCCCTAAAAGGGTGAAGGGACCCCAGCAACAAAAAATTGGAAGTGGATTCAGAATTCTAGGGGTTGCAGAAAGCATCTCAGAAGACCACACGAAACAGTAATTCACATACTGCTGCATGGCAGGAAAGAAGTCCCCGGATGCCAGGATCTGAGGAAACTACCCAAGAGTTCCAGGAGAGGAGGCACGCATCAACCATCTGCTGGCCCACAGAGCCCAAGCCAGCTTACAGCACTAGTTCCAGTAAGAACTTTATTATCCCCATTTCTCTTCTTTCTTCCACACACACCTATCACCTGAAGTCAGGGTTGGCAAACTTCAGAACAAGAGAAAAAAGAGAAGAAGCCATCCGTACACTTATTCCCCAAAGCAAGAAGCTACCTGAAAACTGTCCCAGCTGAAAGAGGGGAGAGATTTAAACTTAATAAAGTTTAGAGTTTTGATTATTAAAACTTCACATCCTATTTTCTAAATCAATACTGTGTTTTGTAATTTAGACAGTTCATTTTAAGTTTATATTCAAGGGCAGATACTTTATCCACTAAATCAATTTTAAAAGGACCATAAGAGACTAAAATTTCATTTTGATTCTATTCCCACAAGCTTCTAAGCTTACATCAACTTACTGGACATATAAATAGTATATATGCATATGTGATTATGTTATGATATAATGTTTATATTATATACATCTTGGGAAGACAGTATGACAATCTATGTAATTTATCTCCCATTTTAATTTCATATATGAATATATTGGAAACATTTTTCCCCTTGTCAACATATATTATTCTTCAGCCTCGCTGCTCCAATTGTCCCCAGAGCAGGCGCTGCAGCTTCTTAGATATGAAAATTCTCAGGTTTATCCCAGACCTACTGAATTAGAATCTGCATTTAAATGAGACTGCAATGATTCATAAATCAGTGGTGTGCTAAAGGTGGCTTGCACCTTAAGAGAGTCAATTGCGTACATCTCTTCCCAGCTCTGCATTCAGTGGCATCACTTTGGTAACTTGAAATCAGCCATGGTAGAGTATTTATGATGACAATCATCAAAAACCTGAAGTCAAAATTTTTGTTATAGAGCCAGTTGCTGAACATTTACCAGCACATCCCTGAATCATACGTGCATTAAAATTTGAGAGGCATTGGTCTACAACATTATTTTTCATGACTGCATAGTAATAATGACAAAAATATTCTATATTTAATTGATCTATGCTCTACTGTTGAACTCAGGGTGCTTGCATTTTTGCTATTTGTAACACTGAAACATGCATATATGTGCTTGTTTTCACTGACCCCTTTTTATTTCTCTAAGATAAATTTTTTAAGTGTGATGGCGGCATTTGCATATTGACATTTATCTTGGTACATATTACTAATTTCTTTTATTTTTTTCATCTTTGCCACTGATTTTCAAGAGGTAAGTCATTTCTTAGAATTCCCAGAAAATTGTCTATCTGTAAAACATGCATAGTTAAAAGCTAATAATCTGAAGAACAGTCTGTATATTAAATTTATTTATTATTTTATTTTCTTTCCTTTTTTTAACTCACCAGTAATGCCTTTCCCTCTTTAACTCAATCTTATTTTTACATCTCTTTCTAGCCTCAGATATTCTTAATCTTACTTTAGAATTCTATAAATTCCCTAAAATAATATTTAAAAATTTGAGTGTACCTATATGTGCACATTCTTGGAGTTATATGAATTTTATCACATTTGCAGAATGGTCTCATTTTAGTTCTAGTGTTTGAAATTCAGATAATAAACTCTCATGAAGTCCATTTTATAGAAGAAGAAATGTAAGAGAGGCCTAAGGGACACCTCCCTAAATGCAATAATTCAGTTCTCACAATAGAGGTCAATTATAAGTTTACCTTTACAAATAAATCAACCACATTGTAGCCAATTGTTTGTTTAGAGGCAATTGTCACCTTGTTATCATCATGGCCAACTGTTAAACTCTCTATACAAATGGTCACTTTTCTACTACAAAATACTCATCTGGATTAAAATGCCTGTGATAGTAAATATTCTGCCTTTTAAAAATATATAATTTGGTATAACAAGAACATGTGGAATCAAATAAACCAAAGACTCTGAATAGGGGTACCTAGGGACTTTTCGGTATCTATTTATTCATTCAATCTATAATAGTAGCACATATTTTGTTCAAGCACACTATGGTTCATGTTTAATTTCCCTTTCTTCTCTGGGAAGATATAAAATTTATCAGACGTTAACAAATTAAAAGTCAGAGGAAATAAAATAACAATGAATTTAGCGGTCAGTCAGAGTATGAAAGAAGGGATTGTTATAGAGGCAAAGATATTCATAAAATTCCAAGGCCTTGAACTATGAAAGAATACAGTTTAGTTTAATAAATAAATCACAAAGGGGGGTTGAAATAGTATAGAAGACTTTTCTATCAGGCTCTGAAAAAAGACAGTGCAGAGACTACATTCACTAATTATTAATGGTATTCAACTATTCCCACAGCATCCAAATAAGACAATTTAATGCTTCACAATCAACCCAAAGATTGAATTGTGCATCCAGAAAAAGTAAATGTAGCTATTTGTGCTTTATTCATATTTTAAGTAAATAAAGTGAAATAACAAGCTTTAGTAGGCTCTTGTCCTGCCTTAAGAGAAAACAAAGTATCTGACAAAACAAAGCACATTAGGCCTTCAGGTGGTTAACAAACAGAATTTACATTTTAAAAAGTTCCTGAATGGTTTATATACATTCTGAAGGTTGAGAAGTACTGCATTAAGGGACAGCGAAGCAACAAGATAAGGGTATTTACATCCCTGGGCCACCTTGCAGAGCAGAGAAGCAAGATACACGTAGTACTGACCTTCCAAATCTAGCACTGGTAGGGAGGAGGGTTCTAATCCAGAGATTTTTGTAAATGTTATTCTTCAATTTCTTTTCTAAGGTAAAGAAAACCCTGGGCCACAGGATCTGAGAGATTGCATTCAATTGAAGGAACAGCATTTTTATTCATTTATTATTTCCACCCTGCAAACATTTGGCAAGCACCAGTATTCATTCGTCAATCCAGCAACTGTTTATTGAAAACTTGCTTCGTGTCAGACAAAAGTATTATATGAATTAGAACTAAAGCTGTCATTTAGGTAAACTGATGAGAGGAAGTCTGTATTTTGACCAATTAGCATATTCAGATATCAAGTTTAAAAAGATTTTGAATTATCAGAATGATTGTATAAATGATTGTAGAAATAGCAAGACTACATGAAAGAAAGAAAGAAAGAAAGAAAGAAAGAAAGAAAGAAAGAAAGAAAGAAAGAAAGAAAGAAAGAAAGAGAGAGAGAGAGAAAGAAAGAAAGAAAGAAAGAAAGGAAAGATGGAAGGAAGGAAGGAAGGACGGAAGGATGGAAGGAAGTTGTAGTAAACGAAAAGAAAGAAAGAAAGAAAGAAAGGAAAGATGGAAGGAAGGAAGGAAGGAAGGAAGGAAGGAAGGAAGGAAGGAAGGAAGGAAGGAAGGAAGAAAAGAAAGTCTGTTTCCTTACAGTCACTATTATATTTTACATGGTATTGAAAATATAAATTATTTAATTTTTTGAAAAATATTTTGTTCCGAAAGCTGACAGTTAATTGCAAGTGTTTCTATAAGAAGCAATTTCAAAACAATTTGGAGTCTTTATAAAATCATAAAATAACTAGGTTCTTCCATTTATATGAATAAGAAAATGATATTATTTATTGTATTTTATAATATATGCATCAGGTATATTTTTATATTTATACTTGGAAAATTCCTAACAATGGGTGCATTTAATAAATCTAAAATAACAAGCCCTGCTGAGAAAACACAACAATGTAGTAAATGACATAGTACAGATTATTCCTTGTAAGTCTCATTCCTTTTCTAATATTAAATATAAATATGTGCTAAAGGCTATCATTCCTTCAGATTATTAAAGGTTTTTTGGGGTTGTTGTTTTTTTTTTTTTTTTTTGCATTTTTGTGGTACAATATGAATAGTCTTCACAGAGCACTCTATTTACTTCCACAAAGGAATTACATCTCTGCAAAAGCCTGGTCTGTTTCTGTAAATGGGAATGATGGATTTGGGGTTGACAATTTTTCAGTCTCTCACACTGATAGGGTTTATCACAGGCTAAGACAGCAAAAGAGGATATCATCAGCTTTTTAAATAAAGTTTATAAAGGAAGAAGGAAATATAAGCAAATATCTTTAAAGCACAGATTAAAAAGTATATTCAGACATAAGAGATGCAAGAGGCTTCACAAGTGTATATAAAATGGCCCCAAACCAGCAGAATTAGAAAACATGCAGACATAAGATATGAATAATATCACAAAAAAAGTCTTGCACCAAAACTTATCCTGGCTGCTATTCTGCCTCCTCTCGCCCATACTGCTTTTAAGCCTAAACCTGGAATGAAACCCTCTTTTTTATGTGCAGCGTTATATGCAAAAAACTTTTAGTAATATGTATAAATTATTTGGGAAGAATAGGCATATAGTACATCTTCATTTATCAACATTCATCAACTAACTAGCACGAATTGTTTATCTCTTTGATATCTTGGAAAAAAACAATAAACAAGAAAAATAAAAATTGAAAATATGAGACACCAATTATCTACAATCCTTTCAGAGGATAGAAGTAGAATACTTCCTAACTCATATCAAAACCAGAAAAGGGCATCAGAAGAAAAGAATACTACAGACCAGTATCTCCCATGAGCATAGATGCAAAATCTTCAACAAAATATTAGCAAATCAAATCCTACAGTGAATAAAAAGAATTATACACCAGGACCAAGTAGAATTTATCCCAGGTATACAAGGCTGGTTCATCAATTAATCATTAATTAATTGTAATCCATCATACCAACAGACTAAAAAAGAAAACCTACATGATGATATCAATAGATGCATAAAAAGCATTTGACAAAATCTAAACCCATTCATGATTAAAATCTCTCAGTAAATTAGGAATAAATGGTAACTTCCTCAAACATGATAAAGAATATCTACAAAAAACATAAGCAAACATACTCTTGATGAGAAACTTTTCCACTAAGCTTTCTCACCAAGATCAAGTACAAGACAAAGATGTCCTCTCATATCAGTTGCTAGTCTTTGATAATGCAATAAGACAAGAAAAAGAAATAAAAGGTATACAGATAAGGAATGAAGTAATAAAACTGTGTTCATAGATGACATGGTCATCAATGTAGAAAATCTAAAAGAATCAGCAACAACAACAACAGCAAAAACACCGGGAACTAATAACAATTATAGCGAGCTTGCCAAGATTAATATACAAAAATCAATCACTTTCCTATATACCAGCAATAAACAAGTGAAATTTGAAATTAAAAACACACCATTTACATTAGCACCAAAAAATTTAAATCCTTAAGTATAAGTCTAACAAAATATGTACAAGATCTACATGAGGAAAACTATAAAACTCTGATGAACAAAATCAAAGAACTAAATAAATGGAGAAATATTTCATGTTCATGGACAAGAAGACTCAGTATTGTTAAGATGTCGGTTCTTCCCAACTTGATCTATAGATTCAATGCAATCCTAATAAAAATCCCAAGAAATTATTTTGTGGATATCAACAAACTGATTTTAAAGTTTATGTGGCATGGAAAAGGCCTAGAATTAGCTAACACAATATTGAAGGGGAAGAACAAAATTGGAGGACTGATACTACCTGACTTCAAGAATTACTATAAAGCTACAGTAATCAAGACAGTGTGGTAGTGGTGAAAGAATAGACAAATAAATAGCCCAGAAATAGAGACAGAACAAAAATAGAGGGCCCAGAAATAGACCTACAAAAATATAGTTAACTAATCTTCAACAGTGGAGCAAAGACAATGCAATGGAGTAAAAACAGTCTTTTCAACAAATGGTGTTAGAACAACTGGACATCTATAAAAAAAATTGAATCTAAACACAGACCTGACACCCTTCACAAAGTTTAACTCAAAATGGATCATAGACTTAAATGTAAAGTGCAAAACTATAAAACTCTTAGAAAATAACATAGGAGAAAACTTAGGTGACCTTAGATATAGTAATGACCTTTCAGTTACAATATCAATGGTGCAATTCATGAAAGAAATAATTAATAAGCTGGACTTGATTAAAATTAAAAAGTTCTGCTCTATGATAAACAATGTCAAGAGAATGAGAAGACAAGCCACAGGCTGGGAGAAAATAGTTGCAGAAAATACATCTGATAAAGGACTGTGATCCAAAATTTAAAAATCTGATTAAAAAATAGGCCACAGATCTTAACAGACATCTCGCCAAAGAAGGTATGAAGATGGCAAATAGCATATGACTATGGACTTTGAGTGATTACAGTGTCAATGTAGGTTCATCAGTACAAAAAGAAAGCAAAGCAAGAAGGAAGGAAGGAAGGAAGGAATTGAAAGAAAGAGAAAGAAAAGAAAAGGAAGAAAGAATATAAGGTATCAAGAAGTAAAATATATTCAGCATGGCATGAGTCAACAGAAGCTGAGCAGGACTGTTGAGGCCGGGACA
>NW_006441953.1:2803590-2810526 GCF_000325575.1 Pteropus alecto | reverse complement strand
GAAGGAAGGAAGGAAGGAAGGAAGGAAGGAATTGAAAGAAAGAGAAAGAAAAGAAAAGGAAGAAAGAATATAAGGTATCAAGAAGTAAAATATATTCAGCATGGCATGAGTCAACAGAAGCTGAGCAGGACTGTTGAGGACGGGACATTGTGGACATCACTCATTCACAGAGTCACCAGGAATTGGAGCTAACTCAACATAGCACACACAAAAAATCTACCTGGTGTGCTGGAAAGAATAGGGGAGAAGTAGGTTTGGTACCAAAATTAGACAAGGGAAATTATTAGGGTGAAGAATAATTATTCTTGTAGTTGGATATTTCAACTACTTCATAATTTTTTATTGTCACTCCAGCTCCATGTCACACAACAGAAGACCCCTGTGTTTTTCAACCATGACCCCTTTGGAATTTTATAGCATATATATGGTGAAATAATGTTTTCCTATATTAATTAATGTATTTTTCAGTCCTGGTTACTCATTATACCCCATTTTCTTCTTCTCACTCAAACAGAATTCCTATTACTTCAAGACAAATATTTAATCATAGAAAATAATAAAAAGAAATTGAATCATAGCTTTGGAGTTTTGAAATAACTTTCTTAAACTCATGGCAGAAATAAGAGTTTTGACAGTAAAGGCTTTTTGAATTTCAGAAAATGAAACTTTGAATCTCAAAATTCAAAACTGTGATAGATTTATAATACAATAACAAATTTTGAAAAAGTTGAGATCATTAAAACACCCCATCCAAAACTATATAAAGAATCTTTGGACAGAAGAAATAGGGAAATCAGAAGTTGCTTAAAAAGTAACCTTTAACTTTTTTGTTTTTACAAGACAGTGGTATCCTTGGAAGATACCACTCAGGATGGCTTGAGATGGCAATGAATAAAAAAATCTCAACAAAGAGCTAGAAATTATATATAACTGAAATTAAATGAAAATTCTGGGGATGGAAAGTACAATAGCTGAAAGAAGTTAACTCAAAACATAATTTTAAAAATCAAAAGAGGAATTAAAATGATACCTTGTGAATATTCATAGCATTCTCATTCATAAGAACGCAAATCTGGAAATAATTCAAATATCCCTTAATTGATGAATGGATAAATAAATGTGGTATATCCACACAAAGCATTATTATTCCACAATGAAAAGGAATGTAATACCAGTACCTGCCATGACACAGGTGAACCTAAAAACATGCTAAGTGACAGAAGTCAGATACAGAAAGACCACATATTATATAATTCCATTTACATGAAATATTCTGAAAAGACAAATTTAAAGAAGCAAAAAGTAGATCAATAGTTACCTGTGACTGAAGGGGTTGGAGTTGGCCTTAATTACAAATGAAATAGGGGGAAATTGGTGAGTAATGAAAATACTCTAAAAATGGATTGTAGTATGTCTACATAGATTGTATGAAAAATCTTTAAATACATTGTTTTTGTTTGTTTGTTTGTTTTTTAGGGGAGGCAACCCTTAGTTGACCTCACAGATTGCAAGGACCTTGTCAGTCTGCAATCCATTTTTTTTTTTTTTTTAATGCCTATAACACCTGGTCTTTCTAGACAGTCTCTCAACCAAGTACTAACCAGGCCCAACCCTGCTTGGCTTCCGAGATCAGACAGGATCAGGCTTGTTCAGGGTAGTGTGGCCATAGACACACATTGTTTTTCTTGCACTAAACTGTAGTCTTTAATGAGCCTTTGCACAAGCACTGCCTATCCATTCTACTGCTTATCTAGTGAACTCCCTTTCCCACCCTAGAGGCCTCAGCTTGCAAGTCAATTAAAATTTTTTTCCCTAAGACAAACATAATACTTTGATATGCAGTAGAAGGATATTCTTAAATGAACCTGTTTTTTATTTTAGTGTTGTCTTGAATTCTTATTACAAGTCCGTCATGACTTAATTCCTGCTAAACTCCAAAAGATTCATCTACCCTTGCTTTTTCACTATTGGTGCAAATGTTAAGACAACAAAAAAGGCCAAAAAAATTATTATGAAAATAATTTTGACCTCACAGACCTCCTGAAAAGGGCTCAGGGACTCTCAGAGGTCTACAGACAACACTTTGAGAGCAACTTTACTAGAGGAGAATGATAATAAAGTATTATAATAAGTGCCTTCAACCAAATAGATAAACTGGATTTTGAGAAAGAAAAATAAGAAAGCGTGATGTTGACATGATTTGATAAGAAAAACAAATGTTGACCACATTTTCAGAACCAAGAATGTGGATAATTTGACCAAAGATTTCTTTTGGGTGATTTTTGAGAGCAAGAAGCAGCCTGGATACCAAAATGTTAGAATATCCAAGACACTAAGCTAGTTCATATTAAATAAACATTTGAAATCTACATAACTTTTTTTAAAAGATTCCTATAAGAAGTTGCTAGATGTGCTTGTTTTCCACATGTGAAAATATTGTAAACAGGATCCATTTCTCCAGTAAGAGTTTCCGAACCTTTTGTTATAATTACCAAATGCTTAGGACTGGGCTGGCTGGAAATGCATATTAAGCTTTTCTGTGTATGTGGCAAACTTTGTCCAAATAAAGTAGCTTTGTACTCTAAATGAATGAATGAATGAATGAGCGAATGAATAAATAAATAGGCATCTGTATTCCATGAACACGAAGAAAATCTTAAAAAAAAACAAATGTTCTAAGGTTTCAGTCAAGATGGCAGGCTGGATAAAAGCAGGGTGCACCTCCTCCCAGGACTGCATTCAAATTACAACCAAATTAAAAAACAATCAACTTAGAGAATACCTGAAGTCTAGCTGATCATAACACGTACATCTGAGGATATAAAGTAAAACCCACATCAAGACTAGTGGGAGGGGCAGAGATGCAAAGCGGGCTGGCCCCACACCCATACGTGGTGGCTGAGCACTAGGAGGGAGAGAACGGCTTCAGAGGTCACACTGAAGGAATGAGGAGCCATAGCCCCACACATGGACTCCCCAGCTCAGTGTTCCAGTTCAGGAAAGAGGAGTTCCCACAAAATCTGTAAAAACCAGTGGGAATTCTGGCCGTCTGGGTGAGATGGAACAAACCTGAAAACCCAGATGTCCCCCTTAAAGGGCCCGCACACAGACTTACAGACACTCACCCTGGGCGCCTGCAGAAGGTCAGTAGCTTAGGAGACGCAAGAGACATACAGAGAAAGACTGAGTTGTATGGCGCCAGGGTAAAGGCTGAGGGACAGCGTCCATTGTTCCTTTTTTGGGCCCCCTCCAGGATAGTCTACAGATGGGCACCATCTTGCCTATGTTAAACCCTTCCCACACACAGCCAATTCTGAAGCTGCAATGGCTGGGTGCGATCAACCACTCCACCTCCTGTCTCCCAGGGACCCTGCTCCACTCAATGCACAAATAACCCTCAAGAAGCCGGCCCCACCCTGCACCTTCCCAGGGCTGTGCATTCCTCATAGGCAATGGCCCTTGGCTCCTGCAGCTCAGGCGCAACCCATACACTTCGGGGGAGATTTTTGGTGGCAGGCCACTGGCACCAGCATGAGCTGCAGCATTTCTTCAGCAGATCATAGGCACCTGTGGGCCTGACATGGATGGCAGCTGGCCTCGCTGTGATCTCTGACTTTTGTGGGGCCCCATAGGCTCGGCACTGGCAGCATTTTTGAATCGATATTGGCTTGCCGGGAACAGCTTGCTCTACCCCATATCTGTCTATGACCCTACCCCACCCAACCCACAAATTATATGGAACCATAAAAGATCTTGAATAGCTACAACAATCTTGAGAAAGAAGAACAAAGTTGGAGCTATCACACTACCTGATATCAAATGATAGTACAAGGTTATAGTTATCAAAACACCATGGTGCTGGCATAATGGAACAGAATAGAGAGCCCAGAAATAAATCTACGACTATATGGTCAGTTAATCTATCACAAAGGAGGCAAAAATATATAATATATAATAGGGTAAAGACACTCTCTTCAACAAATGGTGTTTGGAAAACTGGACGGATACATGCAAAAAAAATGAAACTGGACCATCTTACACCATATACATGAATACACTCAAAATAGATTAAAAACTTAATTGTAAGACTCAAACCATGAAATTTCTACAGGAAAACATAGGCAGTAAACTCTCTGATATTGCTAGTAGTAATTTTTTTCTGATATAGCTCCTCGGGCAAGAGACACAAAAGAAAAAATAAACAAATGAGACTACATCAAACTAAAAGTTTTTGTACAGCAAAGTAAACCACCAACAAAACAAAAAAACAACCTGCTGAATGAGAGAAGATATTTGTCTATGATACATCTGATAAGGGGTTAAAATCCAAAATTTAAAAAGAACTCAAATAATTCAACAACAAAAAAAACAGACAATTTAATTTAAAAATGGGCAGAACCGAATAGGTATTTCTCCAAAGAAGACATACAGATAGCCAATAG
The DNA here is from genome assembly GCF_000325575.1 of Pteropus alecto. Taxonomy (NCBI): domain Eukaryota; kingdom Metazoa; phylum Chordata; class Mammalia; order Chiroptera; family Pteropodidae; genus Pteropus; species Pteropus alecto. Next base: position 2,806,084 of record NW_006441953.1, on the reverse strand, counting down.
GAATGAAAGGATGCTCAATATCACTAATCATCAGAGAAATGCAAATTAAAGCCACAGTGAGATATCACTTCACACCTGTCAGAATGGCTATCATCAATAAATCAATAAGCAGCAAGTGTCGGCGAGGACGTAGAGAAAAAAGGAACCCTCATACACTTTTGGTGAAATTACAAAATGGTATAGCCACTATGGAAAAGAGTTTGGAGGTGAATCAAAAAATTAAAAATTGAAGTACCTTTTGTCTCAGCAATTGCATTTCTGGGTATTTATCTAAAGAAAACCAAAATACTAATTTATAAAGATCTATGTACCCCTATGTTCACTGCAGTGTTATCCGCAATAGTCAAGATATAGAACCTAAGTGCCCATCCATAGATGATTGGATAAAGAAATTATGGTACATATACACAATGGAATATTATTCAGCCATAATAAATCTTACCATTTGCAATGACATGGATGTACCTAGAGGGTATTATGCTGAGTGAAATAAGTCAGACAGAGAAAGGTAACTACCATATAATTTCACTTACATGCAGAATCTAAAGAACAAAAGGGACAAACTAAACGAAAACAGAATCACGGATACAGAGGACAATCAGGTGACTGCCAGAGTACCAGGAGGTGTTTGGGGGCTGGATGAAAAAGGTGAAGGGATAAAAAAGTACAAATTAGTAGTTACAGAACAGTTATGGGGACGTATAGTAGAGCATAGGGATATAGTCAATAGCATTGTAATGGCTGTGTGTAAAGCCAGATGGGTGCCAGAGTAATCAGGGGATTACTTCATCAACTATATAAATGTCTAACCATTGTACTGTATACCTGAAACTAATATAAACAAAGGGCTTTCAAAAGAGCCATCTGCCAGGTCAAATTAATTAAGCATCTAAATAACATGTTTGATTTAAAATTTTTAAAAAGACAAAAACAGTTTTTTGTTCTGAAAGGTTTTAAGCAACCTATATCTAACATTTTTCCTCCTCTAACTAAAACTAAAAGAAATATTTAAAAAACACACACACACAAAGTAAAATACTAGGAAAAAAATAAAAATGAAAAAATGCAGAGTGCAGAAAATGAAGAAATACTACCAAATTTTTCTGAAAGATTTTATATTTTCTATGACATTTGTTACTAGACATTAGAATTGCACTTCATCTTAGTATTTACTCAATAAGTTTAGAAATCAAATTTTCTGCCTGGCATAAATATAGTCAACAAATATTAATTGAGTATTGACTATGCTAGGACTAGACACAGTAATAAAATGTAGAGTCTGGCCTTCAGGAACAAGCCTTCATATATGACACAATAATATCATAAAATGTTACTGAGATTTTGATGGTTCTTTACCATAAAGATAAATCAAATGGCATGAAATACAAGACTGAGCCTAAAGATCATCCTTGCACAGAAGTTATAAACCCATAAGCTGCGAACCAAATGTAACCCACAGACTTGCTGTATTTGGCTCATGTCATAATTTATTTTTAATTTGTTTTAATACGACAGAAAACAAAGTCCATATTTCTAGTTACTCTTGAATAAATGCTACATACTGCAAACATAGGCTTACATTTTCACATGGCAAGTGACACACTCTAGACTCTCACACTTACTGTTCTTTCTGTCTATTGGCAACCCCTGTCCTAGCCCTTTTAGACCCTCAACTACTCCCAATCCCATTGTCACTTAATTAGAGGCAGACAGGAAGTGGGAGGGTTTTTTTTCCTATTTCCTTATTTCCTTATTTTCTTTGGTTGTAAACACCAAAGAAAAACTAAAAAAAAAAAAAAAAAAGAGTCCTTAGAAAACCTCAAAAGTCTTCATTTTAGGGACAAAAGGGTGGGAGCAAAGCTGTGGGAATCTACATTTCCCCCAATGGTGAGTTTGAGAAGAGAGAAACTCTACTTTGAAGAAAATAATAGTGAACATGAATAGGTATACAAATCAACTAACATTTCCAGACGGCCAATCACATGCAAAATGATGCCAAATACTTTAGTGGGCCAAAGCAGAAGTCTGTAGCTAGATAAGATCATGATCTAGTGTTAACGAATCCCGAATGGTGAGCTGCAGATCTGTGCACTGCATACACCAAACATTATCAGTCAATTAAGTCATTATTCAACAAATAATTAATCAACTAATTCATAATGAGTCAACTAAGTCATCTTGTGCATTTATGCACAATTTTTTTTCAATGTAGGATGCTGCTGTTGTGAGAACTAAAATTTAATTTTTTTAAATGCAGTCATGTCATTATGTATGTTATCAAGCAATAAGAATTGTAGGCATAACTATGTAATATATGAGACCATTAAATTCTTTATATTAAAAAGAGATACTTCAAAACAAGAACTCTCTAACACTGGTAACCCTGAATTAAACTATTATAAACTATTTTAGAGGATAATTTGGAAATATCTATTGTTTTCAATACAATTAACTTTCAAATTTTTCAATTCTAGGAATTTATTCTTCAGATATA
>NW_006441953.1:2799719-2803532 GCF_000325575.1 Pteropus alecto | reverse complement strand
CATGTTCATTGACTATTCTTTGTAGTAGCATAATACCAGAAAAAAAAGTTTAAAGTTTATCAGAGTGTAGGGGAAGACAATGGACTAGAGAATTTCTCCCAGATATCTGATCCAGGATCCTCTAGAAGGCCTACTTAAGGACCTTAACCTTCATCTAAGGCAGTAAGTCCTTGACCTTCCTGCCTGACATCATTTAGTCATTGTTTTGGGCAGTGACTAGTATGTATTTCTCATTCTCTCCTTTTATGAGTGGTTTCATTATGGCTATCTTGTTTTTTCTCACCAATATAATTTGAGTGTTCTAGAGGCAGATAATATGTGGAAGTTGAACATCCTATAAATGTGGAAACCACAGTTAGATCCAATAGAGAAGACTGGGACTTTGATCTGGATGCACTAGCAGAAGGAGACCATGGACTTGTCTTTCTTAAGGAAGAAGACTGTTTCATATATGGTGGGAAGAATATGTATAAATCGATATTGAGTAGCCAAAGTAGTTTAGACTATATGATGTCAATTCTCAACTCTTGCATTATTAGCAAACTCAGATCTTTTTAAATTACATTACGCAGCCACTCTTGTGTCTAGGGACCATGTGGTGCTATTTTGGGTGATGAAATATAAGCAGAAGTTGTAGGATAGGGCTTTGTGAAAGACTCCTTAGAGGAGCAGGTCAAAGGCACCTGTAATTTTGCAGTGCTCTAGGTTGATCAGCAATCTTGCAATCTCAAGGCAATCACAGAAAGCCACAGAAAATCAGAGATTTCATCCTTGAGATCCCTGAACCCCCAAACCACTTCCAACAGCTACCTACACCTAGACTCTATGTTATATAATAAAAAAGACAAGCTTATCTTGCATAGGCCCCTGTTAATTGAACTTTTTTCTTATCAACAGCTGAACAAAATTCATAATTAATGCAACTACTTTTTGGTCATCACCCACTTCATTTTTTTTTCAAATGGCCCCATGATGCAAGTTCTCTTTTATAATTTCAGCTTTTCCTGTTTTCTTTATGTACTTCCTTTTACTTACATAGAATCAATTAGGTCTCCAACATTGTGCCTCACTGCTTGAACTTTATTCACTTAACTCCTATTTAGAAAAAAAAAAGAATCTATTCTTAGTATTTACCATCTTTAGATATCCATATAGATATTTATATGTAAATATAAAAATAATTGTTAACATTTAGTCAAATGTTGCCTACTCTGTTCCAGGGACTGTTCTACTGTCCCAAGCATTATTCTAAGAGTTTTATTGTATTTTCACAATGATCTTTACAACAAATTCAAATTTATCCCTATAAGGTATAAAGGTTAAGTTAATTTGATCAAGATTACACAACTAGTGGTGATGAAGCAAATATTTGAAACTGAAAAGTCCGGACCTGTGTGTGTGTGTGTGTGTGTGTGTGTGTGTCTGTGTGTGTGTGTGCGTGTGTGTGTGTCTGTCTGTCTGTCTGTATCTGTGTGTGTCTGTGTGTATGTCTGTATGTGTGTGCAAGACACTTGTATCCTCGGTGTAGAAGGGTTATTCCTTCTGTCATTATAGGTGCTGTTAATCTTTATGTACCCAGATCACAAATATGACATAAAAAGTACCCTTTCCAGAGAAGAAAAAGAAATGGAAATCCCACTCCTCTCAGCCCAGAAGACGCAAGATTGAAATAAAACGTCAGTTATTTGGGTCTCTGTTTACACTCACCCTCAGGCCACACCTTGGAATAGGAAGCATAGAAACACCTAAGTGTGGGTAACCTTAAAAGCAGCAAGAATTTATAAGCTCTCCCTAAGCTAACCCTCACAGATACTACAGGTCTTGAAGGCAGTGTTTCTTAACTCTGGTTGAACTTTAGAAATGCCTAAGAAGATTTTTAAAATATCGGTGCCCTGGTCTACCCTTAGCACCTGCCTAGTATAATTTGATCATTGACTCTAAATTATGCAATTCTACTGGATATCCACATATACTCTGCCAAGAAAAATTCTGCAGTCAGTTTAGCAGCTCATCCTAATACTATGACACAGGCAGATGAGGGCATGGGATTTAGTCTGAGTCCATGCTCCAGATATCCAGTGGTCTGCACCTAGCATATATGGAGAACCAGAAGTTTCCATGTATCACTGTTGGGATGAAAAGATACTGAGAACATGACCAAAGTAGGGGCACAAAGAGTCATTGGAGATTGATACAAAAAGATCACATGGTGTAGAGCACAGGACTACAGATCCACAGACAGAGGCTGGGCTTGGAGTGGTCCCCCACTTTTAGCCTAATGGAGGCTCATGAAGATTCACTTTAAAATAAATACTTGCATTTTCTTTGCAAACCTGAGCTATAGTGTGAAAGTCTCAATCCCCCAGAAGTATCTACAAGAATATCTACCATCAGTTTATAGAAGTAGGTTTGGGAGAGTTGAGATTTGAGGCCCTGCCTTGTTACCACCACACCGTTCGAGCACCTGCATCCTCATCTCTGCCTTTCTTCATCTTTACTCCTTCTACCAGCAATCCTACTACTTGTGAACTAGACTCATCCCCTCTCACTTATTCGAACACATAAATTTTTTCTTCTTTCTCCTATAGCACTAATTTTTCTCTCCTGGATCATTCTTATCATCATACAAAATGCTGTTATATTTCTCCTACCTTTAAAACAAACATTTAAAAAAACTCGTGGACTCCGAGGAAGATGGCGGACTAGGTAAAAGCAGAGTTTGCCTCCTCCCAGGTCCACATTGAAATTACAACCAAATTAAAAAATCACCTGAAGTCCAGTATAACACGTACGTCTGATAACATAAAGAAGGAGCCACATTGAAGCCGATAGGAGGGGCAGAGTCACGAATCGGGCTGGACCCACACCCGTGGGTGGTGGAGGAACACCAGGAGGGAGAGCAAGGCTGCAGAGGCTTCTTTGAAGTAGAGGGGGATCCTGGACTTATTCAGGGGCTCCCCATTCCAGGGTCCCAGCCCAGGGAAGAGGAGATTCCAATAACACTGACTATAAAAACCAGAGAGGATCCCAGCCATCTGGGTGAGACAGAGGAATACTGAAACCCTAGACACCCCTTTGAAGGACCGACACACAGGCTTTCTGATCTGCGGACACTCGTGCTAAGATTCATTCTGAGAAAGTCTGCATTACCAGAAGCCAGAACGAAGCTGAATGCACAGCCACCATTGTGCCTTAGTCAAGCCCTACTACAGGGCAAGCCAGCTCGACTGTGCAGACCCCTCCCACATTAGGAAGCTCTGGCCTGAGGTGATCAGTCTGCCCCAGCCAACTTGCAGATTGCCAGGGCTTTTGTTGCTGAATGGCTGCCAAACCCTGCACCTATTCAGGGCCAAAGCTTCACAGCTGGCAACCAGTGCTGTGAGCATGCATTTCAGAGACAGTTTCAGATAAATCACTGCTGCCAACATGAACTTGGGCAGATCTCAGGGATCTGTGGGCTAGTCCCAGACAGCTGGCATTGCTATGATCTGGGACTTTTATGGGAACGCACACATGGTTACTGAAGTTGCAGCAAGTCTGAGGCCTTATTGATCTGATGGCCACTGTCTCTCTGAGACCCTACCCCACCCAACCCACAGATTGTCCCGGGCAGTCCATTGACAATCAACCGCCACCTCCCTGCCCCCTTCTATCCCCCACATCCACACAGGCAACAAACTTTGGCTAGCACAAGGCGGGCTTTGTGGAGAAAACAGCTGTGGGCAGACCATTGTTGCCTTTACGAGCTGCAGTATCTCTTGCGGGATTGCAGGGGTCTGTGGGACCACCCCAGACAGAAGCTAGTCTCTCTGT